>NC_135764.1:28390200-28639879 GCF_052425735.1 Oculina patagonica | reverse complement strand
TATGGAACTTTAAAAGTATAGTATTTGATAAGTATTTAGATAACTCTGCTCCAAGCACTGCTGCAAGTAGTTCTAATCGTGGCATTGTTTGTGGTTTTATGGGCGCAACTTTTCTTTTGGACATTGCGAATGTACATTTTGTCTCACTTTTGGGTGTGGTTCCTCTCAGATAGGCCACTGCTCCGTATGCCAGCTGGCTGCTGTCACAGAACACGTGTAGTTGAACTTTCCCGCCATCATTATTGAAGTATTGTCTGGGTATTCCCAGTGGGGTCAGATTTTGTAGTTTATTCAGCCATTTGACCCAGTTCTCCTTAAAGCTTCCAGGAAGTTCTTTGTCCCATTTTAGGTTTTGTTTCCATAGTTCCTGCATCATCATTTTCGCTTTTACTGTCACTGGTTCCACAAATCCCAAGGGGTCGTATAGCTTTGAGGATAAGCTTAATACTGATCTTTTGGAGACTTTTTCTATGCTGTTTGTTTGCTTGATCAGTTTCGCTAATGAAAGTGACAAAGTATCTGTCTTTGTGTTCCAATTGAGGCCAAGGACTTTGACCATTGGTTCTGCGTATACTCCATCGTCATGAGCTTGACGGTTTAAGGTAGGGGAGTTGCTGGTCCATTGCCGTAAATTCATACCCGCCCCTTGGAAGTAGTTTCTCGATGATGTGTAATACTGTAAGGCTTCAGGTTCAGTGTTTGTTCCCGTGACAACGTTGTCCATGTAAATCGATCGTTGTAAGTCTTCACATATCCAGTCGTCTTGTTTGGCAAGGTGATGCTGTATTGTAGCATTTAGTAAGTATGGAGACGGAGCGGCTCCGAAAAGTACGCGGCAGAATCTGTAGACAACTAAATTGTCTGGATTATTCGCTGATTTGTCTATATCTTTTAGCCAAAGAAATCTCGTAGCATCCCTGTCTTGAGTGTTGAGCTCTATTTGTAGGAACGCCTTTTCGATATCTGCCGTGAAGGCTATCTTGTGTGATCGGAAGGTGAGTAACATATTTTGTAGTCTTTGTATGAGGTTAGGTCCTGTATGAAGGCAATCGTTGAGGCTTAATGCCTTCGAGGATATCTTTGCTGAAGCGTCGTAAACGATTCTCATAGCTGTTGTGTTGCTTTCTTTGAAGACTGGAAAATGGGGCATGTAGTGCATGACTCCTTGATGTATGTTCGGGTCGAGGACTTGTTCTATAAATCCTCTCTTGAGTTGATCGAGCAGTTGTTCGTTGTATTTGTGAATAAGCTCTGGGTGTTTTCCTTTTAGGGTATGTTGCAGGTTGCTTAGTCTTTTTCTCGCCAATGTGAAGTTTGTTGGTAGGTTTTGCTTGTTGTCCTTCCATGGGAGTATTACATTATACCTGCCGGTAACTTTGTTGAATTCAATAGTATCTTGAAAATGTTTCTGGACTCCTGTTACCTCTGTGTCGTTGCACTCGTCTGGGATTTTGCTTATCTCCCAGAACTTAGTGAGAGTTTCGTTGAGGTCATCGTTTCTTGTGGGCTGTGCATCAATCATTTGACATAATGTGTTGAGTGTAGTTTCTGTACTGAATTCATTGTTGGGTACCGGTCCTGAGAGGAGCCATCCAAACTTGCTTTGTGTAGCCATCCATCTCTCATCTTGTGATTTCTTTGTGTTTCCCAGAATGACCTGGGCGTAGTGGTCGTTTCCTATGAGTATATCTATTGTGCGATCACCTTTCGCGTTCAGTGGATCGGCGAAAGCGAGAGCTTTGAATTCAACAGGAATTTCCATATGTTGCGTGCGGCCGTGACTAAGGCTGTTATTTTGACATCTTTATTTACTGCGTTTAAGGTAAGTGTCACGACTTCGTAGGACTTTCGAGTACCTTTGGTGGAACCAAATGTGGTTACGTCTAATATATCGTTTTGAGCAGCTTTCAACCGTAGCTTATTCTTCAGGCATTGCGTAATGAATGTCTTTTGCGATCCGGTATCGATGAGGATGCGTGCTTGGCATCTCGTGGTTGGTCCGCTTGCTGTGACCAGTGCAGTTTGCATTAGTGTGTTTGTATGTATCATTGTACTTGCTAAGGTTGTCATTGCAGAGGTGACGTTTTTGCTGTTTTGTGGGTCTTCTTGTTTTTTGTGTCTTTTGCTTGAATCTCTATTTGGCTCGCTTGGTTCACAGATCGACGTATGGTGTTTTAGTCCGCAATTTAGACATCTAAATCTTAATTGACATTGATATCTTGTGTGGCCTGATCGGAGGCAGTTAAGGCATTTATTTTTCTGTGTCAATATGGTTTTCCTTTCTTTTGTTGTCTTTACTTTCGAGCATTTGTTGTGACGGTGTTTACCGTCGCAATATATGCATGGTTTTAGCTGAAATTTCCTGTTCGTATTGGGGCTTTTCGGAGCCGGGTGTATTTGGCGTGGTTGAGTGTTTGTGAGTAATGCGCCAACTGTGGGTACGAGAACGTCGTCAACGACTGAGCTTGTTTCATTTTCCTGCGTAAGTTGACTCTTTTCCCTTGTGTCTATTTCATGGCAAAACGCTGTTCGTAGATCATTTAGGGAACAATCTGCCTGAGGATTTGTTCTGAATATTGTACAACGTAATTGTTCCGGTAATTTCTTTAGCAGTATTGGAATTAACAGGCTTCCATATGAGTCTGTCTGGACTCCCAGCGTAGCTATCATAAAATTGTCGTAATTGTTGCACATCAGCTGAGGGCGCGCTGATTTTTGAAAGAGATTCCATGTGCGCGTTGATTAGAACTTGGTTCCTTGCAAAACGTTCTTTCAGTATTTCAATGGCTTTTTCATAGTTTTGTGATGTCATTGGAAGCCCTGAAATTGCGCGCGCTGCGTTGCAGGTTATCAGACCTTTCAAATAGTTCATTTTGTCAATATTGTTCAGTTCCTGATTATTGTGCACTGCGTTACTATAACTATCCCAAAACGTTAGCCATTCAAGTGGGTTTCCATCAAAAGGGTGGATTTGTAGTTTTGGAAGGTTGATGTGAGCAGTGTGAGCTCTAGGTGTTGGTTTGTTTTGGAACGTACTCACCGGATGGTACCCGTCTGTGACAAATTCTTTAATTTTTACTATCCAATAATGGATGTCGTCCTGGAACGTCAATGCTTGCTCGGTTTCTTCGCTCATCTCTTCGTCTGTTTGCAATGCGTTCAAGATCGCGGTATCCATAGCCTTGATTTCGTCCAATCTCCTTGAGAGACGTTCTCCAATTGCTTTCAGTTCTGTGATGTTTATGCCGCCTTCAGTATCGGTCATAAGACGTTCCGCGCGTTTGATGCCTTGGTTACAATGACCTTTGTATGCCCCTCTGACTGCCCTGTTGTGTTTTAGTTCTTCCTTTGACATTTTAATGCGGGTCTTGGCACCAGTTTTAGAGAAATCGATCAGACTGTACTGTTTACGTTTTATGGCGTTTATTCATTCAGTCCAGACTTACAGCAAGTGATTAGTGACGTAGAGAAATGGTTAATTATACGTACATAACTAGTGGTAACCACAGGTTAGAAAGTGCGGGCCTTGACGCACTTAGAAAATGTACTGGTACGAGAGTGCGTAATTTTAGATGGCAGTGTCGATAAGTAAATGATAAAATGGACAAAAGACAATAATCCCGAGTAACGCATCAAGCAACGAATGCATGTTTTTATCGTTTTGGGAAGTGTAATCGAGCACGCGGTGTGAATTGAGATCCCTGATGTGATTGTTCTCAGTCGGTAAACTCGCTATGTTGTGCTCGCCTTTTATTAACGTGGCGCGATTAATGATAAATCACTGGACAAAAGTGAGTAACGCATCACGCTAAATTGCCTCGAATCGGCCGCGAACCAGTCAGAGTTGTTTTTTGATTAACAGTTTTTTTTAAGTGTAGACGAGCACGCGGTGTAAATTGAGATGTGATTTTCCTCGGTCGATAAACTCGCTATGTTGTCAGAGAATAACCGTTGTCACGGTTGGAATCATTCGCTTTGCCGTGGTTTATGTGTGATACAATCAGAGCAAATTTTCGCAAAAGCAACACCCGTAAAACAAAAAAGAAAAAAAAAGTCTGCAAATTGTAATGTTTGCAATCTTTCATGTGACAGAAGCCTTGATCTTATCCCGTCTTATGTGACAATCGTTCTTGGAGAACAGATTTTCTCTTCCGGTGTTACGACAAACTGTCGTGATTGACACATTTTTTGCATTCCGATCGTTCTTAGTGGAAGAACAAAATTTTCAACTTCCGTTTTCTTTTCGCCATTTATTAACGTGGCGCGCACGCGTAAAACACAATCCGCTGGTCACTGTCAAGATTAGGGTTGCGGGCCTCTCTTGGGCCCGCAATTAACAGTTAATGTACTGATTTCATTACACCTATCGCCATTCTTTCCAGCTACAACACGGACATCTCTTTCATATCTCTTTATAAGCTTACTATCATAATTATTGTGGGTATCATTTATCGAAGTCTGGACAGAGCTCTGTGCACGACGTGATTTGGTCACGTTATACAAAAGAATGCTTCCGGTGCCGCATTTACTCGACTGAACAATGGTTCGGTTGTATTCGATCGCTTCATCTGACTGAACAATGGTTCGGTTGTATTCGATCGCTTCATCTGACTGAACAATGGTTTGGTTGTATTCGATCGCTTCATCTGCTCTGATGTCGTCTACACCGTGCAATTGTTTAACGCAAATGCGAGCCTCGTCACTCGATAACGCCGTGTTCTGATCACAAGTAATGATCAAGTAGCTCAACAGCCGCCGAGCTACATAACTCGGAAAGTTTGTTATTTGATCACAAGCCATGATCAAGTGGCACAATGGCCGCTGAGCTATACAACTCAGAACATTTGCTATTTGACCACAAGCAACGGTCAGTTTTGGTCGCAGTTCAGCGACCAAAGACGACAGAAGAGGCGTAGTACACAATCTAGCGACCAAACGAAATGTTCTTAGCACATTAAGGTGCGTGTTTTGCATTGGTGTGGTATGAACCAATACGCACCATGACATGTCCTGTTTTCCAATGACAGGCTCAGTTCCGGGTCTGATAACTGATATAAGTTATTGTAATACTCACCAGTGCATGAGACTGACTTGGCACTGTTCGTCCACTGACCATTTGCCCCACACTGCTTATAAGAGGGACCTTGTAGCTGGTATCCCTGTGGGCATGAGAACAAGCATTTCGTGTTGTATTTCATCTGTGATGTCACGCAACCGCTAGGAGACGTTTTAACAAGTCGGGCGACCGTAAGAACTGGACACTTTACAACTGAAAATATGATAAAATAAATAATACAGCAATTTAGTAGCGCTAGGACAAAATTTATGGTTACGATCAATTTTCAATTTTTTGTGTGTGTTATAGCCAAAGCCCAAAGCTCCAAATTTAATTTTGATATCTGGACCTTTTCTAACACCAGTGATTGACAATGAAATACCGTAAAAATGTTTATAAAATATTAGGCGGGAACAAAATACCTTTACAACTGACTGTGTTCACTTGCACGCTCCAGGCTCCATTTCGTCTGCACTGAGTAGACGAAGGACCGCTGAGTTGGTATCCACGGGCGCAAGTAAAAGAACAAGTTGATCCATACTTTTGATTGGACGAGAGACAGTGGGAAGGAGAAACTTGCACACCACTCCTCAGAGAAAGCTTCTGGCACGCGTTAGCTAACAGTTTAAAAAGAGATGGCAGGCAATAAAATATTACTGTATGAGGTTGAGCATGGTAGCGAGGCTTTGGCAGATAACACAGACCGAGGCCCTGTAAAATTTCGCTATTAGGCCCTTCCTGATAATGCTGGTAAAACTGGCATTTTATGCTGCTAACAATGTTCGTTTTTTGTCCAAAAAATGCTCGAGTTATGCTTTTTCCAAATTACGCTTCTTTGGTTTAAAAACGCTTTGTTTTATTTTGAAGAAATAAACACAAATAAGACATCACTGTTTCTTTTTGCACCTATATAACACTTGTTTATATAGGTGTAAATATTTAAGGTCAGCTCCTAGTTTGCAAGTTATTTTGTGACGCCATCTTGATTTGATTTTTAGCAAGGACTGGGGACTGGGTATAACCTCTGGAAGTTAACCGCTGACTGGCTAGGCCTTCTTCCAATAAACCCGGCGTATCAAATCGAACGTTCGGTTTTCGAACTCAATCGAACGCAATCGAACTTAATCGAACGATTAAATTCGATTTTGTGCGGTCATCGAACGAAATCGAACTCACAAAAAATAAATGCAAATCGAACCAAATCGAACGTTCGATAAAGTCCGATGACGTTCGATTTAGTTCGGTCGTCGAACGACGCCAAAGCGAGCGGCTTACGTCGTATGAAGATATAATCTGAATCGAGCGAATGTTCAGTTTTCCTTCATTTGATGATCACGGCGTCAATCGATGAAGCCATCTTAAGTTATGTTTCCTTTATTTCCATACTTTTTATGTCAAAATGGAGAAATAATTCTGCCACTAACAACAATAAAAATACGGTTAACACTGATGTCACATACGGCGTGCACCTTCATCCCCATGTGCAATGCTATATTGTTTAATCGATCATATAAAGTTTTTATTCGCAAAATGTTATTCTAAAATACGGTTTTCACTTGATACGATACGCAGATACATCGGGGGTTGTATTTGAGTATTTGTAATTTGATCCCTCGTACGAGTTTTAACGTATTCCCGGGCGTATTAGATTGCTGGAATATTATGTTTTATTTCTTTAGGATCAAATAAAAAGACAAAGATTATACGATACCGTGTCCAGTCACTTATTCCAAAACCATTTAAGGAATGATCATTAACTTTTAACTCGCTCCGCTAGGTTCCAATTTCGTTTTTTAAATTTTAGCCACATCGATTTCCGAACTTAATCGAACGCTTAATTCGATTTCGTTCGATTTGGTTCGGAAATCGAACTCACAAAAAAAATTGTTGTCCGATTTCGTTCGATGACCGAACAAAATCGAATTTAATCGTTCGATTAGATTCGATTTTGTTCGATTGAGTTCGATGAAAAATTTGTTCGATTTCGTTCGATTTGATACGCCGGGAATAAACAAGTCGCAAAAAATGGAGAGACAGCATTTACGTGGAGAGCTTGGAGAATTGAAGTTTCCTAAAGGTCCTTAGAAGTGTGTGGTTTTTCTTTTTGTCACATATTCGTTTTGTACATGTATCACGTATGCCAAATCTGTCAATATTTTTTTTCAGCAAAGGAAGTTTTCTTGTTGAAAAGGCTCCTCAAATTCAAAATATCCGCCAACTTGAATTGCTCCATCTTTCCTGTGACGTCACGGGTGGAATCTTTGGTTACCGTAAGCCAAAGGTCTCCCTCTACAACCTTAGAAATAAGCCTAAGTGTACGGAGTTCTGTTGCAATATTTTTATTTCTCCATGACGGTAAAGCATTATACCGCTTAGTTTTGTAGTAACTCACGCCATATATGGTATACTATGTATAAGTTTCCAAAAGAAGTGAATTCGAAGCGGCAGCGGGTAAGCGTTTGTTGATCAATAAACAAATAAAACAATTAGTGCTACCGATAGTGCTTTTTGTCTTGTCAAAGAGTGCATGTTTTATAAATTTGTTTTGTATGTGCTTAAAAAAAAGCCCTGTTCGTTTAGCCAATATAAGGAAGAGTTACAACTAGGCTTAATAGCCCAATTTCGATATATTAAAATTCAGCCTAAAACAATAGACCTCAGGACGAGGCTCCGGGGACTAAACTATAGAGTTTGTAAAGAGTTTGTGGGGTTTATTCCCCGGAGCCTCGTTGTGATGTCTATTGTTTTAGGCTGAATTTTAAAATATCGAAATTGGGCTATTAATGTCTTGTCTTAGCTGTTAGTAAACTTCATCCGGCTTGATCTCGAATTTATGTGGTGCTATATGTCGACGGTCGTATCCGAGAGATAGGCAGCTAGGAACTGCTTTATACGCTGATATTTCGTAGCTATGGGTTAATGTTAAATCAGTGGTGTTAGGACTGGTTGTAGAATGCGAATCCTCGGGTTTGTTTTGAAAGCTGACGTTGATATTATGGAACCCATTGAGAAGCGCCTCGATGTGGTCATTTAGCACCTATGCGTTTATGGAAGCTGTTCCGGTCCGTGACACGATCTTTCAGATCTTTCTCAATTGCTTTATCACGGGTTTTGTTTTTGATTGGAGAGTAAATTCAGCGGATATATGGCGCTATCACAAGATTTTTGAGATTTTAATCCAGTTTATAATCGAAGTTTATAACGTGCCAAAATCAATTGCAAAGGAGCTTCGGATCTTGGGCTCTTGTTTACAGCACTAATTCGATCAACATGATATCGCAGCCCAGATACTATATGTGCCAAGATAACACCAGCAACAAATCGAAACAGAAACCAAGCTTCCGATAGACAATAATGTAGCGAAATTTCCTACACGAAAAAGCAGACTATCTTAAAATCTTTAATAATGCAATACTGAGTATAATATTTACAGCCGCAAGAAGCAGTTAAAAATAAAAGTAGACACACGCGTGCCCTTTCGCTGCCTTTTGCTGCCTGAAAGCCCAGCACTTAGAATCAAGGCACGTTGACTGAAATCCTGGATGAACTGTTAATGAGTCGGGGGTGGAAGCGGAATCATGAATCATAGCTGTAAAATTGGTTGGAATCATGAATCTTTGTGTTTAAAACTTGGGAAACATGAAGAATGGAGATGGCTAAAAGAATCATGAATAACAAATGAATGCTTCCATCGATATTGGAGGCTTGTGAATATAGAATGAAACAAAAATTAAACGGATGGGTCATTTTACTAAATTCTTGACAAATATATTCCAGAAATGGCCTAAAATCGCATTTCTGAGCATCTAATTTTCAAAATTTTCTGGGGGAGCATGCCCCCACATCCCCCTATACGACAACAATGGAAACACGAATGTACCCTTGGCTTCACATCTTCATCCCTTACTAACTTTACTGTGATTAAGTATGTTACACACAGTGAATATTTAGAAATAATTTGACGACTGAAAATATTTTACATCGGTTTCCGGCATAATTCCGTTCCAGAAGAGTCTCCATTTGGAAAAGGGGACTCTGCTAGCAGGGAACCGGAATGCGCAACCAGCCTTTAAGCGAAAAACAACAGAAACTGGTAACACGTTATTTTGAAAACTGGATGAAAAGAAGGTAAAAAATAAATAATGAATATCGAACAAAATTTATATATGAATTATGAATCATTGAGGTAAAACAAGACAGGAATCATGAATTTCCAAAGTCCAATGATTCCGCTTCCACACCCGATACTGAGACAATTCATTTGGGATCCTGATCTCTCATCCTCCACTTCGTCCCATTGCGGCACAGCAAATGATTTAATACGCAGTCGGCATTGGTTGGAATGTTCCCCCCACGCAACTTAAATATAATTTCACACCAAGAAAGATCGAGGAAAAAAAAACACTTCGTGCGCCTTGTTTAAGCTATGCGCACTTTTTGCTTCGTGTGAACATTTCAGATAATCTAAAATCCAAGTAAATCGAAATATTAATTAAATGTCAGTCTGATCGAAAACGATCTTTCGCTGTTAACTAGTCTCCACAGCACCTCCTTCTTGCTGATCGTTTCGTCGAACTCTACTCGGTTCAAGTTGAAACGGAATGAAATATACTTAGCCCAGACTTTTCCAAAGGCTTAGCTTAATTATCTACATCACTGCAATATGAATTTGCCGCATTTGAATCGCTCTCGTGCGATAAAACATCTTCCCAATCACTGCTACTTGGCCGAGCCGCCATATAAATTCTTATGTGGAATCCGTGTTGCGTAATATTTGGGCTCCACTGCTTACGTCACGAGTGCTTGCTATTGTTTTCGCCGGAAGTGGATTTTTTGTCGAAAATGCCGTTTTTCTCCTTTACGAAATCGGATTGAGCAAAATGAATGCCCAATTTGTTTCCTTCGTTGCTTTTTACAAAGATGAGAAAAAGTTGTATTCTAGTGTTTACAGACCCCTTAAAAACAAGCAAAGTTGTGCTTTTTAGAACAAAAGTGTATATAAATTTGGCGGAAAAAGCAAAAATAAAAGTGCTGAAAAATGCTCGTTAAGCCAAATTATGCCAAAAAAAATGGCAGGATAATCGGGAAGTACCACTCGGAGAAACGGTCAGAGAAACAGGTGAATAGAGTTGTGTACAACGGGTAATAGATGAGGAGGTCTGGGTACCACTTGGAGAGGCTACTGAAGAAACAGATGAAAACGCCAGGGTATTACTACTCGAATATATTGTAAGAGAACTAGAGGCCAGGAGAGAGTGGCGCTATCATTGCTCTTAGTCCAAGAGCTCGCATCTGTGAATGAAGCTGGGATGGACAGAACTTTTATCATGCATTAAATATAACCGTCCTTCAAACTTGATGACAATGTTTGGTATACAGTTAACTCCCACTATAACTGGATATTCGATTGAATTCACTGATTTTAATCAAATTTTTCGAAACCTTAAATTCATCAAAGCACTGAATTCGTCAAAAAGTGATTAATTTATCAAAACTGATTTGGAATTGATCGAAACCTTAAATTCATCAAACGCTAAATTTATCTAACTGTCAAAACACTAAATTATTCGAATTGTCGAATTCGTCGGAACACTAAATTCACCGAACTGTTATCCTTCGGCCTCGAACCTGTCTATCACGTACACTGAAGTCCCAAAATAGCTTGTGAGCAAGATTTCTTCGTGGTCACAGCGTCGCATTGCTGTAGGTAGATTTGTAGTTGTTGTTTGCTTTTGGAAATGAAAAGTATTATGCGAGAATGTGGCCGTATCCACAGCAGTGTCAGTTCAACACACGCCAACGAAAGCGGCAGCGGCTCCAACAGCGATAGCGACAGCGACAACTCCAGTGAGAGCGACGACCCCAGTTTCTGCAGTTCCTTCGGCGTTGAAATAACATCGAAGGATTTTTGGTTTTTCGGCCTCCGGTAGGCCGGCAGCGAGGCGTCCGTCTGTGGCTAGTCGAGAGGCACGAGGCAGCAGTCTCAGCACAGACTAGTGGAAGACCGTACTATGTTCCTAAAAACACGTTCACCAAGATGTTCGTTTGCCTGGCAAACACTGAACAAGATGTGATGCCAGACGCCGGGGAAAAAATCTAATTGAGCATGGCCGGCTTGGGAAAGACGGAAAAGCACTTCATGTCCACAAGAAGATAAGATTATTGAGCCCTTCCACGCTCTTGGTGAAGCAGGGGGTTATGATATCTTAAGAAAACCGGAGGGAAACACCAAGCGGTTGATGCAAATCCCAACCCCAACAGTGTCTACATCCCCACTATTTAGTAATCTTCTGTACTCTTCTCCCAAGATCCAGCAAAGAATGTGGCAGTCTCTCTTCGTATTGGACCGTATCCGCTTTGTGAGACTTCAGTGGACGTGACAGACTGGTTCGAGGTTGACGGGTATTTCAACAGTTCGGCGAACTTAGTGTTTTGACGAACTCAACAGTTCGACGAATTTAGTGCTTTAACGAATTCAACAGTTGGAAGAATTAAGTGTTTTGACAAATTCAACAGTTAGATGAATCAGCGTTTGATGAATTTAAGGGGGCCCACCGGTATTTATTGGTATTTATTTTTATAATTTTCTAGGTTGTAATTTTTTACATTTTTTTTTTTCTCGGAGATATTAGCTAACCAGCTACTCTGTAAATCTGAGATAAAATAAAGTTAATGTATGTAATGTATGTATGTCTGACAGGTCTTTTTTAAAAACGCGTTTTTAAAAGCAAAACATTAAGCGATTTCTTAGGATTTTAAAAGCCTGGCAAAAGAATACTGAAATAATGTTAAATCTTAAAAATTGTGGCGTTCCAGCAAGATTTGTTTAGTTATAAGCGGCTCTCTAATGCCTTCTTTTTTACTGAAACGCGATTATTTTTAAAATGCCACAGTGAATGTTTTTGTAATGACCTCAAACACGTTGGCAAACTGTCACAGCAAGTTACATGAAAATCATAACCATAGATTTTACAAAAAAGCGACTTCTCAATTTTGCTCCAAAATCTGCTCTATTATTCAGTTCGCCTCAACTGCCGCATAAATGTGATAGATATCTTGACCAATGTCCAACCCTTTTAAAGCTATCACTTAAAAAATTTGTGTAAAAGATTAAATTAAAAAGATCGGAGTTTTGCATCAAATCTTAGCAATCAATAAAGTTGGACGATTTTACTCCGAAATATTGAGGAACTCAAACAAATGTTATAATTACAAGTTGCAAAAAATTTGTCGATTTGTTTTGCATTATTTTCAAGCTAGGTTCATGCCAAGTTTCAGCGCCCTTCGTTCGTACGGTTTGAAAAATTTCGGACTGAATGTCAGGTACTTTTGCTTTCTAAGTTGCTCGTCGCTTTGCAAACCTGCACTGTGTATTTAATTATTTTGTGTTGTTGGACGAGCGTTCAATTTCTCCACGATTTTCTGCCGCTTAGGAATGGCTTTGCTTTTGATAGTGCAATTAATACCCGATAATAACCCGCGGGCCACCTTAAGGTTTCGATCAATTCCCAATCAGTTTCGATGAATTCATCACCTTTTTTTTTTGACGAATTCAGTGCTTCGATGAATAAAAGGTTTCGAAAAATTCAATAAATTTGATAAATTCAATCGAGTATTCAATGAATTTAAACTTTTGGTAAATAAAAGTTTTAGTAAATTCACAAGATTAAATTTTGAACCCGAGAAAGCGCCATAGTATCGGAAGTTATTTTCAGTACTTTTTATCCGTCAAGACTTAACCTCCTGTTCGTAATTGAGGTGACGGAAATAGCGAGTTTTTCGCAAGGCGGGAGTTGATTGTATGTTTAAAACAGGTTAAAGCGAGTGTGCGACAATGCCCTTAATAGAGACAATTGATATATCAAGTTTTTCTTTTTTTCTGACCTACCGTCGATTTCGCAAATGTAAGGAGCGACAGATTTACATGCCAGGTCGTTCCATGTTACATACATTTCTGTACAGTCCTCTTCGACTCCCTGTCCCATCCAATTGTTAGGCTCTCCAGTTCTCCAAGCAGTATATCCAGGGCGCGATCCGTCAACCCACATCCAGCGAGACTTGTCTTTAGGATCCCTGTACAAACCAATCCAGTATGTTTTCACTGATGTTTTTGGGGCAAGTGCTTGTTGTTCAGCTTTTGAATTTATCACGACAAGCTTGGATCCGAGTGCTTCACAAGCGGATTTTGCTGCATTCCAATTCAAGAACTGTGTAGAAAACTTGTAACAGGAACCTTGCATGTGGATCCAGCCGCTTGGACAGACCCCTAAAATATCAAATGACCTCAGAATTAAAAGTGCCTTTTTGTGTGTTTTGTTGTAATTATACTCGCCGAACATGACCAAAAGCTACAAGAACCTGACACCAACCACAAGAACATTTCATAACCTTGGAAACTACAAAACTTTCAGAAAATACAGGCAACTACTGAACTACTGAAATAGCTATAAGAAGCTACAAAAGCTTGAAGAAGTTATTGAATAAACGACATGCTATCTTCAAGAACTAAGCAAACTAAATATACTGTGGAACGCTGCATGAAATACAGGAACTACAAGAACTACATAAAGTGAACAGGCAACCGTGAGCTACATTTAGACTACTTACTACTCAAAAAATGCGCGCGTTGCCCGTATATGGTCAGCATGTTATTGTTTCTGTCATCTGTACACAACAGATATCAGTCCTGCGATAAACGTAGGTTGCCAAGATTCGTTCGCGGTCTAGCAAAGCGCTGCATAACCACAATTTTTCTAGCTACAAAATGTGTTTCGTTGAAAACTTGTTGAACAATAAAACAACTATTTTGCTCAATCTTGCGGAATATCGTCTGATTTTAGCCAACTCGGCCGATGACCTCGTCAGGATGATTGCCAAGCAAAAGCATAGTCACTTCGTTATGCAAAACTCTTTTTATTCTTAAATGTAATCATAGTGTTCTGGAAAACACAACTTTTTTGTTCACGGCTTTCTTTACAACTCTCGTACAAGAAACACAACGAGCACAGCGCGAGAGTCACGTGACGCTCCAAACACTGACTATCTCAGGGTACCCACGGGGGTACTATTATAAGCCAATTGCAAGTCTATTCAGTTTCTTACTAAGTCTACCCGTGCGGGTATAGCAGGCTGTAACATCCTCCCCACCTTGGCCGCTATCGAAAAGGACAACTCTACGTTTTGGCTTACTATCAGGAACAGTACTACTGCTGTTCTCACTACCATGCACAGGACCTTTTCAGGTATTACTTGTGGGGTTGCTGATTCTACTTTTAATCTATGTGAGCGCTGAACGGGTCTGCGTAGAGCACTCTTCTCCGTTTGTACTTTTGCCGTTTGCACAAGATCATCCGGTCCAGGGCGAATTTCTTCAACTCTAGCCAACTGCCATTTTCCACAAGACACATTATCTTCCGAGACCAGCACGATATCTCCTACTTGTTGGGGTTTCTTCTTTATGCCACTTGTTTCTCACGGTCACCTTATGTAGGTACTCTTGCTTCCAACGCTTCCAATAGTGATTGAGTAATCTCTGGGAGTAAAGTGATCTCTCCATAATTCTCTTACAGAATCGAACTCCCCTGGTTAATTGGTTAAGTGATCTGCCAATGGCGAGATGAGCGGGTGTAATAGGTGATGGATCTCTGTAATCATCACTTACTGCAGTCAGTAGTCTTGAGTTGATGACACCTTTTATTATCACAAGCAGTGTGTTCAACTCAGTGGCACATCCACGAAGTGGCTATTCGTCCACTGTTTCTAGCATGCAGATCGAATTGGAATTTAGCAATGTTGGTTTCTGTAAGGTTTCTGAACCAGCATGGAACATCGGTTTGTGGACATCAAGTATCATCTTTGCAACTTCTGGATGTCCATATGGCAAGATTACTTGATATTTTGTCTCTTCAGAAATGTCCGCGAACTGTAATCGTCCGCCTACTTTTATTACTTGATCAGCTATGCGTAGTAAGGATCTAACTTTAGGGGGCGGCTGTTTTTTGGCAGTGTTTCTCCAGCTTTTAACTGCTCCTAGTATTAATACTCTCTAGGCATCTTCTTGTAGTGACTGTTGCGTCTCTTCTGCTGACAGCTCTGTTACGGGAGACTTGCATTTTGTATTTTTTTTACATCTTTATAGCTCTTAACACTTAAGCAGTTGCCCGGAGCAGCATCATCCATGCGCCAAAGCTAGACTTATCGACGAGTGGCTTTACTGCAACCGATGTGCAAACATGAGTTACTATCCACTCCTCCTCACATGCTAGGCTTCCAGTGGAATATCTTCACTACTTGATCTTCAAGAGGTAAGGACACCCATTGCGATCCATTCCACCGCAGTTTACTTATCGCAATTCAATCCAAGTGTCAACAGATCTGCAGAATTGTCTTTGCTAGCACAGCAGCTCCAACAGCCAGGATCTCACTTCGACTGTGTTTCAGCTACTCCATTTGCTATAAATGGCTTCCACTATGAGCTTTGTCCTTTTATCCACTGAAGTGTCACCATACTATCTGTCCAACGCACAACACGGTGCATCTTAATTTGCAATGTGTCTACAACAAACTTCAATAATCTTGCACTGACCACTGCTGTTAGTACTAGTTCTAGTCTTGGAAGTGACACTGCCTTGATAGGTGCAACTCTGGATTTTGACATCACTACCTGAGAGGACACTTGTTCCAGCTTGTCTATAACTCGAATGTACACTGCTGCTGCATGTGGACCTTTGGGAAGGCATCTTCAAAACCATGTAGCTCGATCGTAGACTTTGAAGTGACGCTTTTTCCACACCATATTGGTATGGTCACATCTTTTAGCTGCAACAACTCTGACTTCCATGATGACCAGTTTTTGATGTCACTGTCCAATGGGTCCTCCCACTCTTAGCCTCTCCGCCACAGCTCTTGGAAAAGGATGGTCGCTGTCACAGTGAAAGGCGATATCAGTCCCATTGGGTCGAACATTTTCCATTCTAAACTTAAAAGGCTCCTCTTCGTCGTTGGATCATGGGATGAAACAATTTCGTTTGATGCAATGAATCTGAAGTAATCAGAAGTCAAATCACATGAAACACTCAGTGCTTCGAGTCGCTCACGTGAATCAAACTCCACTAGTGGTGACGATACTCTTTTGTTTGGGTCTATGCTATCCATCTCGAGCTTTGAGTTGCTAGACCATTTTGTCAATTTAACTGCTGCTGTCCTCATGATGTCTGACATCCCTTGTTGAAGTTTCACTCCTGAGTTGTCTGTTTCGGTTTAGACGTCTACACACATGTTATGTAGGATTTCTCTCACAGCATTAGGGAATGTATCTGCATACTTACTGGTATATGCATGCACTGTTGCGATGGCAAGACATGGACTAGAGTTCACTCCAAATGTCGTCTTATTAGGTGCTTCGTCTGTTCTTAAGTACCGAGGGACGTCTTGATCCTTTGGTGCAAGTTTAATCTGAAGATACATTTTCTCTTCATCTGCTATCATGCCAACTCTGTGCGTACGAAAACGGGAAAGGACAGATGCGAGGTTAGGTTAAAGTGCAGGATTAGAAAGGACACAGTCACTGAGAGATACGCTGTCTTGCTCTTAGGTGGAGGCATTCAATACGATTCTAGATTTTGTTGTCTTTCTGTCAGCACGGAAAACAGCATGGTGCGGCAAGTGCCGGACATTTCTATATTCACTGCTCAGATCAGGCACTTCCTCTGAAAAGCCTTTCTTTACATACTGGTGGACTGCAGTGATGTAAGCTTCAGCTTTCTCAGGGTCTCGTTCAACATGCTTTAGGTACTTTCGAGTGGTTTAACAGCTACTGCATAATTGTCCTCTCTAGCTTTGGATGGTCTTTCTTTCGTGGCAATCGTTCTTCGTAGTTTCTGCCATCAAAGTTCAGTCCATCGCTGAAGTCAGCGGCTGCATACTCTTCTTCTTGTGACATAGTTAGATTCACAGTTTCAGTAATGCCAATTGATTCTACTTCCCAAAACTGTCTCAGACTCGCAGTGACATTGTTTCTTTCTACTGTCGTTAGCATGGATGATGTGTGCTTTGAGTAGCTTTATACAGGTCCTGTAAGTATCAAGCCAAGGTAAGATTCCACTGCCACTAAAGCTTTAGGGCTTTCTTTTTTCTTGCAAATCCCAGGTACGAATGAGTAGTAGTGATTTGCACCGATAAAAGCATCTACTCGAACTTAATTGCAAGGGTAGCAGTCTGTAAGAGTCAAATCTTGTAGGTGAAAGTTGTCCTTAAGATTTAACTTGACAGGTCCCAAAGGATTACAAATTTTAGGTATGGTAAAAACTTTCATTTTCAGAGCGAGAGAGTGAGCGCTGGTGAGAGTGTAAATCGCACTATTTAAAATGTCTTGGCTTAACTTTTTTCTCCCCCAAGTGTTGCAGCGCTTAATACTTTTGAGGGACCTTGCAAACCAATGAAGTTTGCAATGTTTTTACGGATGTAAACTGCTGACTTCCAGAATCGAGTAAAACACGAACTGTAACTTCTTGACCATTCACTGAAGATTTTGTTGAAGGTTTCCTATTCTGCCTCTTTGGACACAACTTGTCGATAGAGGAACTTAAAAAAATAATTCAAAATCAATTTCATCTTCTGGGGTAACTGCAAGCTCTAATTTCCACTTTTCTACCAACTCTGATGGCAATTTGGTCTCAAAAATTGGTAACAAAATACACCCATGACTCATTGGGTTTTCGCCAAAAGCTTTTAAAGTTCTATTTTTGTTCCTTAAAGTGTCATAAAGACCTCGAAGGGATGATGTTTGTCGACTACGTTTTTATTCGAGTGTTGGCTGCACGAAGTCTCGTAGTTTTCTAAGTCAGGCGGTTTCTTACTATAAGTATCCGTGCGGGTATGAAATTTGTGCAAGGTATATTTGAAGTGCTGTAAAAACAGACTTTACAAGGATAGCCCCTTCAACAGTGTCTTTGATGTCTCAATGAAAACGCTCAAGCTTACGCGATTGTCTTGCGTTCGCGCGGTTACAAAATGAAAACAATATCGTGAGCTATTTTTACACAATTCTAAGTTACTTTAAAATACTTCGCGCGAGGGCGGGCACAGCGGGCTGAAACACATAGAGAAAGCAAAATCCGCATAAAAGCCAACTTTTAAAATCAGTATTCCGTGGCTTTCTTTACTTGACTCAAAATAGAAACTGTTCAATTTTCAACTTAGAATCTATGATTGTTAAATCGATAAAAATGAACGTACCTTCCGCTGATGCAAAAATGGCGATTAACAGGACAACCTTCAGCAAAGTGCCATTCCCAGTAACTTTACAAGCCATCGCTCGGCAAAAAGTATTGCTCGACCACGAACGATATAATCTTCAACGGACAAATTTCTAATCGTCTTCCCAAAGAAAGATCGATAGACTTTTGAGAAAATGTTTGGGTAAAAATTGCCTATAGACCCAGTATCGCGAATTTTCATGTTACAAGAATCTGTAGACTTGACCTACGTGCAATAATATTAATTGTCCTTCAAGTTTGAAAACAAGTGAAAGGTTAATTGCTCATTGTTTGGTTTCTTTGATAATAAACAATCATCACACAACATTACAGGGAATCAAAGTGGAATATTAAGATTATAATCTCCTGCTTGAGAGACGAACTACCGCGGTAATGCATTATTTTGAATATACTGTATGATGTGGAGTGATTCTTTAAAATCCCCGGGACCTCTATCTCGGATAATTCGAACTCCCCCGCGCCACTAGCTCGAACTTAGTCATATTTCCCTTGGATTTGACCCCACTTTTTAGTCATTTTTAATCGGTTAACTCGAACTCGGATAACTCGAATTCATCGCTAACTCGATCTACATTTCGTCTCCCTTGATCAAAATTTACCCCGATGACTCGAATTCTCGTTCTTCCAACTCACCACAGATGCCCATTGAAATATCAGATAAGCTCTACTTGTCATGTAATCGGATTTTAGATTCATTTTAACTACAGCAATTTGATTTAATCAGTGCAACGAACACATCACTTATATTTGACGGTCATTTCCCGATCTTATAATAAGAATACATAATCGTGTGAGAGATTCTGACGAGTTTAGTTTAATTTGCACCGCACTGTATACTGAAGTGCTGAAAAATCAGTAAACTATCAAATATTAGCATGGCAAATTGAATGTTTAATCGACCCCGATAACTCGAACCCCCGCTTACTCGAAATGTTTTTCATTTCCCTTAAGAGTTCGAGTTAGTTGCTTGTTTTGGGCTTTACTGCGTAGCAAGGGAACATTTAATATCCATAATCATTTGAACGACTGGAAACTAAAAGGACTGGCTCGATAGCTGATACAGCACGTCAGTTTATAAACAGACTAATATTAATTTTGAAACTGACGCTACAATACTCTACAAAATAACTTACCTTTTGTAAATTCATAACAACCGATAGCCTTGGATAAATTCTGGTCGTAAATTGGTGTATTATGAAGGCCGCAATGCTCGTAAAATCCACGTTTTCTTCTAAAAATTTCGCTTGGGAAGCGAAATTGTGTTCGAATTCTGCACCGTACTCCCGGGGGGGGTACTCCCTATAATGGCCTATACGGGGAGGCTCCGCCCGAAAGGGGTACCTTTTCTAGGCTCCAGGTATATAAAAGGGTAGGGATTTCACAAGTTTAGGTATATGAAAGGGTAGGGAAATCTGACATAATGATATTTAAAAAGGCCTTTACATTAAATATTTCGAGCAGACGCAACTTCTGGCTGTATCATCTTAATTTATTAAGCGCTACATAAAAATGACAAGAAAACTTCCCGTTTTAGGTAAATGTGATGTCGTGTAGGTATATGAAAGGGGTGCCTTTTTGCAATAAAAGGTATACAAAAGGGGTACCTTTTCTATCAAAATGGTATATAAAAGGGTAAGGGGTTGGATCTCCGGGCGGAGCCTCCCCGTACAAAACTTTTTCGAGTACCCCCCCCGGGACCGTACTACTGACTACTATTAATTATTCATAAACTAAGTTGTAATGCCGCTGGTTAAGGTATATACCTTATTATAGGAAATTAACGCTTGTGTTAATTAAGTTATTTGAAATGAACGCGACTTAAATTAACGCAAGTTGAAGGAAAAATTACTTCCCAATAAAGGAAATTAACGCAAAATAGGGGGTAACATTTCAAAGTGAAGGAAATTAACGCGACCGAACACAAAGAAAAAACTTGTTGAGACAACAGGAACAAGTTTATTTCAACACTAGGCGTATAATCCTAAACTTAAGGGTTAAGCAAAGGAGTCTGACCTCCTCGAGTGTTCTTCACAGTTTCAGTGATACCGGCAGATTTCCACCCTGATGAAATAATGCCTTTTCCTAGGAGTCAAGAACGTCTGGACTGTATCGAGAAATTGGGGCCAAAAAAATGGAAATTAAGGTATGCGGAAATTAACGTTAACAAAAAATAACGCGGCTTAATTAGCGCGAATTTTTGAAATTCGCGTTAATTTTATGAAGCGTTAATTTCTTGTAATAAGGTATACGCCGTGTATGCGATGTAGGCGCTTTTCAACCTCGATCCCAGGGTCTCTCTCTCTCGGCTCTGGAAGGAGGGCAGAGAAGGACCCTTGGAACGAGGTTGGGCGCTTTTATGTTTAGCTAATGCTATGCGATGCGAGAAGAGGATCACAAGGCCTTTTTGATGCGTTTTGAATGTTTTTCTGTCACCGAACGGATTCTGCCCGAATTTTGCCCGAATTCTGCTCAACTCTGCTCGAAACTGGGGAATCAGTTATGCCCGCAGAATGCCCGCTGCCGAAAGTACTGAATTATTTTAACTGCCCGAGAGCAGTCTACTACGGGCAGAATACTGATCCAAGCCTATCCACCGAGCGCATTGCCGCAAGTAGGAATGTTAATAATAATTAAAGATAAAAAATATAAGAAACGTTTGGATCACCAAACTTGCAATCACCTAACATGCCCTAAGTCGGAGTTTGTAACCGACCTGAATAAATTCACAAGACAAATATATACTACGACTAGAATCCCTTGCGTGCAATATATACAACCAGTGAAACAATCCATTTCATAAATCAATGAACAGAAAATTCAAACACTTGTTGCAAATCAGGTAATTAATCTGAGAGAGGCCATTTGTGTAAAGGCTTCTTTTCGATGTATTACTCGCATAACATTAAAACACGGAAACGGTCATTACACAATTGCTCCCACTGAAACACGTCGATCATGAATGCAAATATGTGCTCTATTTTGGCTGTCATTATCTTTGTATATGAGAATTGAATTGTTTGGGTGAAATAAGTGGAGTGTATAAATAGATCAATAGGTAAAGTTCATTGACGCGAGTCGCGTGACTATTATATTAGAACAGCTGCAATTTTGGAGAAAGTAATGAAAAGGAAAATTAATTAAGTGGATACGCAGTGTCTCATGTAAGTATATTTCTGAGTGGATACGCTGATACGCAGTGTCTCATATTTAGTAAATAAACCCCTTCATGCGGCTGGTATATTGGAGGATAATGCCCGAGGCTGAAAGATTGTCGAAAAATGAACAGTTGGCCGAGAAGCAAAGCTTCGAGGGCAACTGTGAAATTTTGAGGACAATCGTTCAGCCAAGGGCATTATCCTCCAATATACCAGCGAGCCAGAAAGGGGTTTATTTATTTTATAACCCTCTGATTAGTTTCTACAACGCGCTTTATCGCCCGTAAATTTATAGAAAAAAAACCTACGTAATAAACCTGGCGTAACTGTGGTTTAAACAAATGTTAGTTGATTGGTTTACGTGATTTTTTAACTCTGTGATTTCATTAAAAGTTAGAATTGGATAAGGCGACTTCATTCGTTTGTTTGTGCTTGCCTACAAAATCGGGCGACGGATATCAAATCGGACGGGAAATATTCGCTGATACCCGTCGTCCGATTTTCTACCACGTGAAGCGTTTTGTCCAATGAGCGCGCGCAATAATTAATGGGTGGGTAAGTTTATTTCACAGTGGATACGCGGGAACGTAGTGGCTCATGTAAGTATATTCCTGAGTGTATACTCGGATACGCAGTGGCTCATGTAAGTATATTCTTGATTCGATGCGCGGATACGCAGTGTCTCATGTAAGTATATTTCTCAGTGGATATGTGGATACCCAGTGTCTCATGTAAGTATATTTCTCAGTGGATACGCGGATACGCAGTATCTCATGTAAGTATATTTCTCAGTGGATATGTGGATACCCAGTGTCTCATGTAAGTATATTTCTCAGTGGATACGTGGATACCCAGTGGCTCATGTAAGTATATTTCTCAGTGGATACGCCTATACGGCTCTCCATTATAAAACTAGCTTTTTTCTTCGAATGCGTCGGCACTGTCATGGAAGTGACCAAACGAAAAGGACTTACACGTGCAGGCATAACTTCCGCAGGATAAGCGTATACGTTTTCTACATTGAACTGAAAAGCACAATTTCGTTCTAGATATGCTTTTGTCCATATAACTCTGATTTATGGACTGTAGTGTATTGAGCCAGCAGTTGACATTGTGAGCATACGCACTTTTGCGTGTTTCTGTACCATGTGCTTTGATTCGCAATAAACCAAATACATGACATGGACCAAAAGCAATCGGAAGCAAGCAAAATTTTGCTTCACTAGCGATCTTTCCAGGTTGATCATACACATTATAACAGCGACTATTTTAGTCATTATACTGAACGTAACTTTAATATCCAACGATAACATTATTTGGCAATGAAGTTTGAAACGTTTTAAACCATAACTATGTTTAAACTGATGCGGTCGCTAAAATAGTCCAACTGCAATAATCTTCCTAAAAACTTCCCAATAATTTCAATGATTTCATCGATAAAATCTATAGCAATCGATGGAATGAGAGCAAAAACGTTGTGAGTTCGATAAAAAGAAATAATTTTGCGCAAGACCTTGACGGCATTTCGGGCTCTCAGTTCTTAGAGGCGTAGCAACGGGTGAGCGAGGAAGAATTGAGGGGATGGGGAGAGATGAACGCGTAGCTCAGTCTCTTTTTCCAACTTATTTCAGACCTGAAACAAAATTCAAACCCCTTTTCAGGTTAAACCGTATTACAACTTCACTGAAGTGGCGGTGATGTGTATTTTTCTTGGAAGTCATTGGTGTTTCGAGACGTCTCTTTTTGTTTTATTTATCCTTGCACTAGCGACAAATTCAAAACTGATGAAATGAAAGGTGAAATAATTGTATTTATTATATATATAGCGAGAATTTTAAGCAATAAACCTTGAAAATAGAATTCTATATTTGCTATATTTCACATGTGAAAAAAGCGATACGTCCAATCAGCTTCGTGTATAGCTTTCTTCACATAAAAAATATAACCAATCAGCATCTAGAGTAGTACGACTCAACAAATCACAGCGGAATAATTCAAATGGTTTCCAACGAGGTCGAGAAAGCGAGCTGCTCTCGACGGCAGTTTATGTTTTGAAAACATGGCTACACGTTTTCTTCTTTCACAAACGTTTGCCTTTTAAGAACTTAATGGAAATGCTAGCCAACAGAAACACGCTAAGCAAAACCTAGAGAATACAGCAGTGATAAAAATCATTCTTCAAAGGCGAAGTACAACAACACATCCGCGGACTTTCTAAGAATATTCAAGCACTTTTGGGATCGTCTTGGTTAAGTAAATTGCAATTTTAATCTGGATTTACGTCGTAATTATTGTTTAATTAACCGACTCCTTGTGTTGTCACAATTTGTTCACAATTTGCCAGTTGATTCGCCAGTAGTTTATTCGCTTGTGGCAAAGTTTCCACGATGCGATACGAAGTTTTTAACGTAAATGTAACGCAGTGTGTTTATTTTAATAAAGTTTTTGTCTAGGAGAGTTTGTCGCCAGTAATTTCTCTTTTTTACATGTATATTATTGAAATAGCGAATTCGCTTGTAAAGCTATGTGCATTTGCAGCTTTGTTTATTCGCGCCGTTTACTGCAGCTGTTGTATGTCAAAGGTTATAAACTGGAAAAATCGGCGTAAAGTGTTCAATGGTTGAATTCTCGTTATATATATAATAAACAAATTACAGCATAGAAAGTGCTTTGTACGGATTTTTTTTCACTCGTTGCAAAACTCGTGAATATAAATCCGTACAGCGCACTTTCTATGAAGTAATCTATATTCATTCAGTTCCTTATCTGTTCGATCGCACCGGAATCTTTGTGAAGAGAATGTTTAATATGACATGCATAGCATGTACTGAGGGATATAACAATAACTGATTACAAGAATGGCGCAAGAATGGCGCAAAATTATTACTTGCTAAGATGAAAGCGTACGGGCTATCATATCCTGCACTGAAACTGATGTAATCGTACTTCAGTAATCGAGAAAATAGAACAAGAGTAGGTAACTCTACTAGTGCTTGGGGGGCACTTAAACGGGGCTGCCCACAGGGATCATCTCTGGGACCACTGCTGTGGAACATATACCAAAATGATCTGTTCTACGCTGGCGTAAAATCTCAACTGTCTGCTTATGCTGATGACCACCAGCTATATTCCTCCAACAAGGAATTAAGAACAGCCATGGATGAAGTTGAGAAAGATGGGGCAAAGACATCTAGCTGGTACAAGTCAAACTTCCTGGAGGGCAATTACAGCAAATACCAAGCGATGATAATAGCGAGAGATACACAACAGACGGAGTTAGTAATTAACAACAGTAAAATTGATATCACCGATGCATTTAAGCTGTTGGGCGTGATCATTGACAAAGACCTTAACTTTACGGAACATATATCGCAGGTTTGCTTGAAGACTAGCAAAATGATTGGCGTCCTACGAAGGCTGAAAAACCTCATCCCCATACATGCAAAATTGAAGATCTATAAGACAGCAATAGTACCCCATCTAACATACTGTAGCTTGGTGTGGCATTTCTGCCGAGCAAGCGACACAAGGAAACTGGAGAGGATCAATGAGAGAGGACTCCGTAAAGTATTCTGCGATCGGGTCTCCTCCTATAGTGACCTCCTAATACGCGCGGGGATGACCAGCTTGTATAACAAACGATTGCAAGAGATCGCAATTTTCATGTTTAAAGTGAAATGTTTTAGATTACTGCCTAGCAACGAAGTAGAGCTTTTTCCTAGATCACCCTCGAGCTATAGCTTAAGGAACTCAGATTTTTACGTACCAAGAGTAAGAACTGTCAAGTACGGGAAACATTCCCTTCGTTTCCTTGGGCCATTGATGTGGTCGAAATTAGACAATAGGGACAAAAACGAAACGTCCTTGCAGCGATTCAAGGCGAACATCAGGGGAAGGGAACTCAGTGGACTTGTCGGAGGAGACACATGCAAAGGGTGACACCTTTGCAACTCTTGAGCCGAAAACACCCTATAAGTATTAAATATAGGTTCGATATTCCGTATTTTTAAGTAGTATCTTAATTGTAGGAATTAGATGTAAATACAAAGAGTGTTGGAAAATGTAGCATAATTTAATGTAAATAGACCAGAATCGTTTTTGTACTTATATTATATTTTAGTTTAAACAGTGTCCCCGATTAGTAAGCTTAAGGCTATCTAGAAGACTAGACACTTAAATAAAGTTCTTATTATTATTCTTATTATTTATTATTATTATATCTCGATCAAAAGTTCACGTGTGAGCAAGTTATATCACCACACAAATAATTTATCATTGCATAAATGCAACTGCATATTTTATTGAACCAAGCTCCCAACATTACCCCTGACTATTACAACTAACTGAAGATTACCATCAGCTGTGGACATGGAATTCGTCTGCCTGATTTCTTACCATCTCAAATAATTGAAGAAGCTGCTACCTTCCCAAAAAGATTTCCCCCTCTGGCAAGTGACATTTTCAACAGTCTGCCGCACACGTGAAAATTATCTTAACACGCTTGGTATGGAGCTTGGAACTTGACATGCATTTTAATCTTAAAAATAGCACGATGTTTTGAATGTTTTGTCACTTGATAACTTCACTGTCAGTTTGGATTTCCTTTCCCCTTTTTTCAATAAAAACAAAACTTGATTCCATTACAATTTTACAGCCTTCTCCTACTAAAGCCTATCTCTTTGCCACACACATTCACTGATTTGTCGAACTGACTAAACGCCATTTATATTGTCGCAAACTATGATGTTTAGTTTACCACGTTACCCCTTGAAAATGAATACTACTTCAATCCCCGAGTAAGTAGCCAAGTTGTCACTCAAACATTCCTTTGGCGCAAGCGTTCATGATATCAATTCCCAGGATATTTATTACAGACTCCTTCGTTAATTTTTCACTTCTTAATCTCTGATCCCCCATTAACAACAAAAGGAAGAGGTTGAGAGATTTCTTTAAACATTAATCACTGCCAGGATCCAGGAAGACGAGCTACGGGTGAAAAAAATAAGTGACAACCTTCAATAAGTGACGTACACTGTAGCGTGTATAGTTCTATGGCCAAACATTGTATTATTTGTTCCTCAACACTCACTCATTGAAAACAAAAGGAAGAGGTCAAGAGAGATTTTGGACTTAAATCACTGCCAGGATCCAGGAAAACAAACTATAAGCCTTTCAGTATTAAAAAGTGACAACCTTCAAGAAGTGACGTACACTACAGCGTGTATGGTTCTATGGCCAAACATTGCATTATTGGTTCCTCAACACTCACTCTACCATTTTCTTCTTTTCCTTCGGGGATTGTACGCTTGTTACGATATTCTTCCTACACCTTAGTTCCCAAATACACAAAAAAATGCAGAGCACCCTTAACTTAATCATTTTTTTTTACATATCCGGTAAAATGTAAGGATTGTGAGCAACCTCAAAAACTAATGTATTAACGAAAGACGGAAGGTTAGTTATTAAGATCACTCAGAATCTACAGGTTAAGGATAAACTTGAGCTTAAGATATGCAATCATTGTCATTGAGCAGAGAAAAAAATAATAAAACTGTTTCGGCTTATAATTATCTGATCACAGAAACGTATATAAAGAGAATAAGAGAATCGTTGTTGTTAGAATTTCTTTGAAAAATTAACTAAATTTTCAAGTATAGTAGATCTGCATGTGGCTGAAGCTCATTTACTCTAAATACAATTTTTTGCAGCTTTACCTTGCAAAAACTGCAAGTGCAGCCTTCCGTGACAACCTGAAAGAGACTTGCGCAGACTACTGCAGTAGTTAGAAGTTGTCTAGCGGATAAAACACTGACATTTGTTGTTGACAAGCTAAATGCATATCTGAAGCTCGAGTATCCTTAAAGTTTGTCAAGTCCAGTTGTTTTCTTTGAGCGGCTTTCACTCCTTTTCACCGCTGGCAAGCACAGCATAAGCAGCAGGCTTGTCACGTGACTTCTTAAAGATCATCATCGCTGTTCCCGCCAAGCAAGCAACGCACATCACAAACAGAGCCATAAGGAAGGTGGGACTGGAACCTAGGGAAATCGACATCATATATAAGAAATACGTAAAGGTGACAAAACAATAGGTTATTTTTCAAATCTAAATTTGATCACATACTCCAAACTTTCTCTGATTAAATATACAAATAGAATAGTTAAAGACTAAAATGCAAAAACAAACAAAATATACAAACATGCTAAAAATTATTTTCATTTCGGTTTTTTCAAAATTTAAGACTTTTAAACCCTATTCACATACCACTTTTATCCAGGCCAGTCCCGCGCGTTTCCTCTCGTTTCTGTCGTGTTAGGTGGAGTGGGCCCTGGGCCAAAGAGTACACGTCAGTCAAGTGATCACTCACTGCACGTCTTCCTCGGCCACTTGATGGACATTTCTTTGCGCATTGGGAGTCTGGGTTGGTTGCGTTGCACACAATCACGTGACAGTGAACAAACACAAAGGGATGGTCCGCAGTGAATTTGAAGGCTTCCAAGCTAAACCGCTGTGCACTAACTGAGGGCGCTGAATGGTACTTCACAGTTACGTCATTCGGGCATCTGAGAGATGAAAGTTTCAAATTAACCTTACAACACCGTCAACTTCTTTTATGTTAAGCAGTGTTTTAAAGCTAAAAAAACTTGAAAAATTAATTTTAAAAGATTGAAAATAAATTGTTGTCCTGGATGAAATAATTTTTTTCTTTGTTGACTAGATACTTTACTTACAACTGCTTTGGTATATATAAAAAAATATCCTTTACATACCCTTTTCTTATGAACTCGTACTTCAAAGAACTCTTCTGATCCTGAGTGGGCGTGGCATAGCATCTATCTGCTATGATTGACAGCTGCTTGTCACCTGATGTCACTGATACCTCAAAGAACAGAAGTTTGCGCAGCACCACAGCAACAGGGAAATCAACCTTCGTGTAAGGACTCACGAATCTCTTGTCAGGAAACATATTCAGAGAGAGTGTAAAGTTTCCTTTTCCTTCATCGCTGAACACAAGCTTTCTGTTACTTGGTTTCCAGCCAACGGATGACACGACGCCATATTTGGAGTAGAAACAGCTGAACTGTATTTCTATTTCACGCACGCGTGTCACGACATCCTCAGCAGCCACAGGGATTTCCAAGACTGCGTTAGAGTAAACGATAGCTGTAGGTGTGTGCCTACGTGTTGTGTTACAGCCAGTCAGCGGTGTCGTTAGGGAGAAGTGAGCGCTTGTTTCTTTGGCTTTGCATGTGGTGTCCAGGAGGCGAAGGTGCTCGCGGTCAATACCACGGAGGAGAGACTTGGGAATGATGATGGTCATATTGTCTCTGTTGCACTGGACATCGACACCTGGAGCTAAATGAAAGAGGCGCAAAAATAAATGAGCAGAACGAAAACGAACTTGTCTGTAAATGACTCACTGCAGAATGAAAAGCAAGGTAAAATCCCTTTTTGAAGTACGTGTACGTTTTGCGTCAGTGCAAGTTTTTAATAAGGACATAGGAGGAAAAAGAATTGGATATGTTTTCAGAAGGAGACCTAAACAGGCAATAGTGTCCAATCCGGTTTAATAAGGATAAGGTTTATTTGATTATTAATATTAAGGCTTGTGTTTTGCGTTAGTGTGACGGATATGAGCCAAAACTTATAATTACCATGGCAAGTCCTGTTATCCAATGATAAGCTTAGTTCCGGGTCTGGACATTCACATTTGTAGCCTCCTACAGTATTAACACACTTGTGACTGCAGCCGCCATTTGACACAGCACACTCGTCAAAATCTGAATGAAAATTATTAAAAGCCGATCATTAACTGTTTCCAGAAAAAGGAAAACTACCTAATTAATGCTGCCCGTTATTGAAAGAAAACCAATTTAGCAGCAATTGTATACATGTTATTTGTAAAACTCACCAGAGCATGAAACTGTCTTGGCACTGTCTGTCCACTGACCATTTGCCCCACACTGCTTATAAGAGGGACCTTGTAGCTGGTATCCCTGTGGGCATGAGAACAAGCATTTCGTGTTGTATTTCATCTGTGACGTCACGCAACTGTTAGGAGACGTTTTGACAAGGCGGCCGACTGTAAGAACTGGGCACTTAACAACTGAAATGGAATTAATCATCATCTTACTGCAGTAAAAGTTCAAAATCTGACCGTGGGAAGATTTTGGCACAAACTTCCTTAAATACGCTAAGAGTGATTCCATTTTTATCACGATAACTGGACTTCCTCCTTTTATATGAGCTTTTTAACAATTTTTGAACATTAGAACACATGGCTGGAATTTATGATTCACACCACTCTGTAATGTTAAAAAAAATACTCCAATAAGCGATTTCAATGCACGGTACATTTTATAGATCAACACTCTATTTTAAACTGTTTAATGATAAATATATAAACGCCGATAAAACATTAGGCCAACCAATCATACCTTTACAGCTGACTGTGTTCACTTGTCCGCTCCAGGCTCCACCTCGTCCGCACTGAGTGGACGAAGGACCGCTGAGTTGGTGTCCACGGGCGCAAGAAAAAGAACAAGTTGATCCATACTTTTGGTTGGACGAGAGACAATGGGAAGGAGAAACTTGCACACCACTCCCCACAGAAAGCTTTTGGCATTTGGCTGGCAATAATTCAACAAGAAAGAGGAGTAAAGTATTGGTTAAAGATAGAAGTGCTTTGACCTTTTTACAATGTGAGGTAAAACAACCAACAAGTTTGACCAGAAAAAATGATCTGATAAGGGAGCAGCTGAGAACTAGCAAGCAAGCTACTGTTAAAGTAGCTTGCTTGAAGGTAATCTGTTCACGCCAAAATTCAACCGGGTTAAATTGTAAAAAAACGAGGTTAAAGTTTAGTTAGGTTCTTATAAAAAAAGTGTTTTCATTGCTAACGATCTGTGGAGTTTGACATCTGTCAAATTCAAAAGCGAAGGACATGAAATATCAATATAACTGAACAGAAGACGTATTGGTTGTTTTAAAACTGAAATCAATATCCACGCTAAAGGACATGTATTAACATGGAAGTGCTTTGAATTGCTTTGAATAGGTTTACTAAATTAACTCGCTGATGAATTATTAAGTTAAACTTGGCCAGTTAATTAAATAAACATGTTTTGATGGCTTTTCTTGTGAAAAGCTATTGCATGACAATTAAGGGGTGTTACCTTTTAACCTGTCCCAAAATTTTTTTTTCTTTTTCACTTTTTAATCCAATTAAACTTAAACACGAAAAAAAAATTATTGAACATTTACCTACCGACAGTTTCGCAAATGGGAGGCATGCGGTTCTTACACGAAGTGTCGTGCCAAAGACCGTTGCTATAAATGCAGCCACAAGGTTCTCTTCCCCCCCGATAATTGCCAGGTTCTCCCTTATCCCAGCTCAAATAAGATGGGCGTGTTCCGTCAACCCATTTCCAGCTTTTAATGTCTTTCGGATTTCTGTATAAACCAATAAAAGAATAGGAATCCCATAACCTGGCAGAAACAAATTGATTTTCAGCTTGTGAAGTTATAACTGCGAGGTCAGCTCCCATTGCTTTACAGGCGGATCTTGCTGCGTTCCAGTTCAGCTTCTTTCTTAAGATTCTGTAGCATGAACCTTGGAAGTAAACCCAACTGTTTGGGCATATTCCTAAAATATGCGAGGAAAAAAAGGGGGAAAAAACAAAACAAGTAAAAATCGACGGTGAAGTATAAAGGCAACTCTAACTAATATATCTTATTGAATGCGACATTACAAGTATCCCCTGACAACCAGTCCTGAGATAATAAAGATAGGATTCATTTAACACTCAAGCGAAAACTGAGACTCGATCATTTTTAATTCTATCCTTATTGTGCAGCATATATGTACCCGTTTTCTCTCCCCAGGACGTCTACTGAAGAAGTTCAAGAAAAGTCGAGACGGCACTTGCATAATTCGTGAGTTTCAGGCGGTATATTTTATGTTGCTTTGAGGAAATTGTTAAAGAAAACTGTATCCTGTCTCCACTTGGAAAAAATATAATCTCTAAAGCTGAGGAAGCTTTTGGAGCGGCTAGAAAATTGGAGCTGGAAGACACCAATTTCTGTTTTACCGTCGATTTGAGACAGCTAAGGCCTGTATGTGTATTATCTTAATTGAAAGTCAAGACAATCTTTATTAAGATGATTTTAAATCTCAAGTTAAGATGATACTACTTAGATGAAGGAAGGGGGTGAAAAGGGGTACGCAAATCTACCGATCTGTGCTATTTTTTGGCCAAAACCGTAAATCCGCCACTATTTTCGTTCAAAACCACATCTGCATTACTTGAAAACTGTTTGTGGTATAGTTTCACCGCTACGGACAGTTTGTGTTGCTGTTCTTTATGCCAATTTTTTAAGTAGTTTCGTTTCATTGCTTGTTTCAGCATACCGACGAAGACTGACCAAAGTGATCCGAACTTTAGTATCCACGATCCCAACTTCCTGACATGAAAAGTCCAGAATCCGGGCCAAAAATCTGAGCTAATCCGCGATCCGTTGTATTTCCAAAATCCGCGAATCCAATCGATGAATCTAAAACATCCACAATCCGTGCGCTTTTCAAGGCCAAATCCGTCGATCCGCGAACCTATTCACCCCTCTCATGAAGAATGATGCGCTCAAATAGCAATTAACGAAGAAATCGCCTTAAACTGAGGGTTTGGTCTTACATAACGAAGTTAACTGAAAAGGAAAATATTCGGCGTTGAATTCTATTACGTAGGCCACTGATTTCGCACCGGCCTAATATATATTAACGATCGCGTTCAGTGTATGATGGTGAAATACGTTTTTGTTCAGTTATGGAGGAAGTTCATTTTACGGATATAACTTTAAAAATAATTACTTTCTTTGCAAGCGTTCGTGGCAACATTGAGTCCCAATAATTCTGAAAAGCGAGGGGCGTTGAGCCATAATGATTGTTAAATCGATCTTGCATCAAGAAATGTTTGATCGGCAGATCAATGTTGACATTCCATTGATCTGAGTATGTTGGTTTCAACTGTAGAGGAAAAAATTCCAAAAAAATCTGAAATAAAAAAGTTGTGAAATCAGTTGAAAGAAAATAATTGCGATTGAATATTGGCCCGATTTATACTAGAGACGGATAAGGATCATCCGTCTCTAGTATAAATCGGGATTTCCTAGTTTGTTCCGAAAAAAGGCCGTATCAATGGCATTCACACGAAATGTCGATTAAAGGTATATTTGATAGAATTGAAAATCGAATTAGACGTTGAGTTTATTTCAGTGGACCGAAATGTAATTTCATTGATTTTCTTTTTATAAGTGTTGTATGAAAGTGACCAAAAGTGAATATTCACCTCCCTTCTTTGTTGTAGATTTCAAGGGAAAACGTTAATATAAAATATATAACTGCGATCAGTCGAAAGTTATCAAAGATATTTTCCTGACAGCGACACAATTAGCAAACTAGCATACCTTTGCTTTGAGCAGTGTACCGTAACAGCAATACCGAAAATGCCACCAGGAATATAGACAATCTGTGGAAAGAAGCCATCCCAACACAAACACTCCAAAATACACTTTCTGAAACTTTTGGGTTCAGAGCGAGATTTATACAAAACTCACGGATAGATCTGAGTGTGTAGAGTGAATAAGCGAGTATTGGAAAACCTCTGCACTAAGATGACTGCCACGGTGCATTTAGGACAACGAGTTTTTTCAGGAGCTAGATTATTCAAATATTTGGGGTCATAAGCTACATGGGCTTTGTTATTGTTGACGTAGTTAGTATTCAACTAGACTGACAACGACGTGATGGAACATTGTAAGGAGTCATGGCTCTATATAGGTCACGTTTATTTTGAACGTCCAGGGGCTCCTGGTGATGAAATATTAAAAGCGCTATATACTTAAAGAAAGATCGGCTAACTTAAAATGTAGAAAAAAAAATAGTTAGCAATAAGAACGACTGACTATCGCTGTCAAAAAAATACAGTAACAAAATGATAATTACCGCGAAGTCGTGTGCCACTCCAGACTCACTTGAGAGGTTTGCTTAAACGGCAAAACAAATATTTAGTAGAAGTCATGTCACGCATACCAAAGAGTCATCGAGTAAAACACGTCCTTAGTAGCAATAAATTGTACGCTTCCTAAAGAAATAAGAAAAATAATCAGGGCTGCGTAGAGAAATCTTATACCGTATTTCCTCAAAGAAGCGCCCGCCCCCGTTCATCCCCTTGGCGAAAAGAGCAATTAAACACCCGGGCGCTTATTCGAGGAAATACGGTGATGTGTACTGATTAGACAGTACAGATGTATAGATAGACTTAATTAACTTGAATTAAAGAGACTATTTGACGGGGATTTCAAAGTTTTTTGGTCTAAACTGTACAGTTCTGAAATAAGTGGTAGGCAACTTTACCCATAAAAAGTATTTGATCATTTAACGGAAGATATAACCTTTATTTGGGGTTAGGAATCAAACTTCGGCTTTAAAAATCGTTTTTTTTTTTTTTTTGAAAGCACGCGGAAACAACTTGAAAACGTTGGCTAACCTTTTCAAATTACAATCCATTTCTTCCCTAGCCAACCGCAGCTAAACTCGCTTTTAAACAGTTTTAGTGCTCTAAAAATGGATCTTTAGTGTTAGGTTTTCTAGCACACAAATATAAATTTGGGCTGTTCAAAAATCTGGTAAAATCCGTGACATGGTTTCTTTAACTGAGATCGTTTATTGTGCCATCCAGTCGGCAGCACACGTCTTTCGCGGGTCATGTACGCATAATGTTGGTGTGGGCATATGCGTTGGACCTTAAGCAGACCTCGAAAAATAGACTTCCTAAAATGAAAAAAACACCAAAAGTAATGATAAACCGAATGGGATGTTTACGACTGAAGAAAAGGACTATGAACACTTGAGAAAACTGTCCAATTTTTGAAGATGCGCGGTCGATCGGTCAAAAGATCACGAGCCGGCGGACGGGCAAGTTATCACCACACAAGCCATTTATCTTTGCATCATAAATGCAAATGAATATTTTATTGATCTTGTTTTAAACAGCACCAAGCTTCCAGCACCGGTACCATACCTGACTATTACAATTCTAATTTATGATCACACAAGCCGTGAGCATAAGACTTCTCTCTGTCTAATTTGAAAATTTATAGTGTCCGCACATGTGAAAATTATCAGCAGTGAGCATGGGACTTTTCTCTTCACGAATTCGCCCTCTGGCAAAATATATTTTCTACAGTGTGCCTCACATGTGACAACTATCTTACCACGCTCAATGGGAAGCTGAGAACTTTACATGCAGTTTGATCTTAAAAATAGACGATGTTTTGGATGTTTTGTCATTTGAGAACTTCCCTGAGTGACAGTTTGGATTTTCTTTCCCCGTTTTCCATAAAAAGAAAACTTGATTCCATTCCACCATTTTACAGCCTTCTCCTACTACAAAAACGGAACCTATCTCATCGCCACACAGATTCACTGATATGTCGACCTAGCTAAACGCCATTTATATTGTCGACAAGTTTTTAATTTACCTCGTTACCCTTTGAAAACGAATACTAGTTCAATCCCCGAGTAAGACGACAAGATGTCACTCAAATTTTCCTTTAACGCATACATTCATGATATCAATTCCTAGGATATTTATTACAGACCCCTTCGTTCATTTTTCACTTCTTAATCACTGATCCTGCATTGACAACAAAAGGAAGAGGTTGAGAGATTTTAGATGTTAATCACTGCCAGGATCCAGGAAGACGAACTAAAGGCGAAAAAAAGTGACAACCTTCAATAAGTGACGTACACTGCTGCGTGCATGGTTCTATGGCCAAACATAACATTATTGATTCCTTAACACTCACTCGAGTATTTTCTTCTTTTCCTTCGGGGATTAAACGCTAGTTATGATATTCTTCCTACACCTCAGTTCCTAAATACAAAAAAATGCAGAGCACCCTTAATTAAATCAATTTTTTCGACATGTCCGGTAAAATGTAAGGATTGTGAGCAACCTCGAAAACTAATGTTAATAAGATCACTCAAAATCCACATGAAAAGGATAAACTTGAGCTTAAGATATGTAATCATTGTCATTTAGCAGAAAAAAAAAAAACTTTTTGGCTTATAGATCACAGAAACTTATATAAAGGGAATCAGAATATCGTTGTTTTTAGAATTTCTTTGAAAAATTTACTAAAATAGGTTGTTTTCAAGTATTTAGATCTACATTTGGTTGAAGCTCATAATAATGCTATTTTTTTTTTTTTTTTGCAGATGCTTTTCAAAGCGGTCAAGTGCAGCGTTCCGTGACAACCTGAAAGCGACTAGTGCAAGCTACTACAGTTGTTAGAAGTTATCTAGCGGATAGAATACCTACTCCTTTTAAAACAGGTTTGCGACTAACACTTTGTTGTTGACAATTTAAATGCATATCTCCAGCTCGAGTACCCTTAAGTTTGTCAAGTCCAGTTGTTTTCTTTGAGCTTGCTCTCACTCCTGATCACCGCTGACAAGCACGGCATACCCAGCAGGCTTGTCACGTGACTTCTTAAAGATCATCATCGCTGTTCCCACCAAGCAAGCAACACACATCACAAACAGAGCCACCAGGAAGATAGGACTGGAACCTAGGGAAATCGACATCACATATAAGAAATACGTAAAAGTGACAAAACAATAGGTTATTTTTCAAATCTAAATTTGATCACATACTCCAAACTTTCTCTGATTAAATATACAAATAGTTAAAGACTAAAATGAAAAACAAACAAAATATACAAACATGCTAAAAATTATTTTCATTTCGGTTTTTTCAAAATTTAAGACTTTTAAACCCTATCCACATACCACTTTTATCCAGGCCAGTCCCGCGCGTTTCCTCTCGTTTCTGTCGTGTTAGGTGGAGTGGGCCCTGGGCCAAAGAGTACACGTCAGTCAAGTGATCACTCACTGCACGTCTTCCTCGGCCACTTGATGGACATTTCTTTGCGCATTGAGAGTCTGGGTTGGTTGCGTTGCACACAATCACGTGACAGTGAACAAACACAAAGGGATGGTCCACAATGAATTTGAAGGCTTCCAAGCTAAACCGCTGTGCACTGACTGAGGGCGCTGAATGGTACTTCACAGTTACGTCATTCGGGCATCTGAGAGATAAAAGTTTGAAATTAGCGTTCCCACACCATCAATGTCTTTTATGGTAAGCAAGGTTTTAAAGCAAAAGAAGTTTGAAGAATTAATTAAACAGACAGATATTTTAAACGAACATTCCATGTTGCCCTGGATAAAATGATTTATTCCTTTCATAAATTAATACTCTTTTTAACTGAACAATCCAGGTTTTTTTTTACATTTTAAGGCTACGGTCTGACCAGAATCTTCTACCTGCACTTGTTTTGGTTCCACTCCGTATAAAAGAAAAATTATCTTTCACATACCCTTTTCTAATAAACTCGTACTTCAAGGAATTCTTCTGATCTTGAGTGGGCGTAGCGTAACAGCGATCTGCTATGATTGACAGCTGCTTGTCACCTGATGTCACTGATGCCTCAAAGAACAGAAGTTTGCGCAGCACCACAGCAACAGGAAAATCATCCTTGGTGTAAGGACTCACGAATCTCTTGTCAGGAAACATGTTCAAAGAAAGTGTAAAGTTTCCTTTGCCTTCATCACTAAACACAAGCTTCCTGTTACTTGGTTTCCAACCAACGGATGATACCACGCCATACTTGGAATAGAAACAGCTGAACTCTATTTCTATTTCACGCACGCGTGTCACGACATCCTCAGCAGCCACAGGGATTTCCAAGACTGTGTTGGAGTAAACGATTGCTGTAGATGTGTGCCTACGCGTTGTGTTACAGCCAGTCAGCGGTGTCGTTAGGGTGAAGTGAGCGCTTGTTTCTTTAGCTTTGCATGTGGTGTCCAGGAGACGAAGATGCTCACGGTCAATACCACGGAGGAGGGACTTGGGAATGATGATGGTCATGTTGTCTCTGTTGCACTGAACATTTACACCTGGAGCTAAATAAAAGAGGAACACAAATAAGTTTTACACTGTTTAGGCAAAACAGTAACAAGCTTGTCAATAAATAGCTCACTGCAGAATGAACAGCAAGGTAAAAGCACAAATTGTTACATTTGTGTCAAAGCAATTTTTGAATAGGGGCATGCGGTTCTAATCGCAAGTTGAATGACCAAACGGATTACGTGAGATATTTACATTAAGGTGTTTGTTTTGCATAAGTGTTGGATGAGTCAATACTAACCATGACATGTCCTGTTATCCAATGACAGGCTCAGTTCCGGGTCTGGACATTCACATTTGTAGCCTCCTGCAGTATTAACACACTTGTGACTGCAGCCTCCATTTGACACAGCACACTCATCAATATCTGAATAAAAGTTGTCTGTGTTAAATGCCGATCATCATCTTTTCCAAAACAGGTAAAAATACCTACCATAGCTCGATATTGAAAAAAAAAAACACTAAGCAGCAGTTATGATTTATCTGATACAAGTTATCGTGACACTCACCAGTGCATGAGACTGACTTAGCACTGTTCGTCCACTGACCATTTGCCCCACACTGCTTATAAGAGGGACCTTGTAGCTGGTGTCCCTGTGGACATGTAAACGAACATGTACTGTTGATTCTCATCTGTGACGTCACACAACTGTTAGGAGACGTTTTAACAAGGCGTCCGATTTTGAGAACGGGACATTTGGCAACTGAAATAAAAAACGCAGACAAATGTATTGTTAGGCAAGACTAACGAAAGGTCTCATTTCTAGACATGACGTTTGGCATGATATAATTACCGTCAATGATTTGGTTTAAAGTTAGTATGATAAATTAGAATTGCAAGAAACCAGCCCTATATAAAACAATTGCGATAATAATTAGCAACTTACCAATGCATGAGACTGACTTAGCACTGTCCGTCCACTGACCATTTGCCCCACACTGCTTATAAGAGGGACCTTGTAGCTGGTATCTTTGTGGGCACGAGAACGAGCATTTCGTGTTGATTTTTGTCTGTGACGTAACGCAACTGTTTGGTGATGTGTTCACAAGGCGGCCGACTGTAAGAACTGGGCACTTTACAACTGAAAATGAAGAGGGACGTTATCAAAAATTTACTGTAAGGCAGCACTAACGAAAGGTCTTGTTTCAAGACAAAACTTTTAGCGTGATACAATTAATGTTCATGATTTGGTCAAAAAACCAGTTAGATAAATTAGACCTGCAACATATGAGGCGATAATAATTCGTAAGCTCACCAATGCAAGAGACTGATTTAGCACTATCCGTCCATTGGCCATCCGACCCACACTGCTTATAAGAGGGACCCTGAAGCTGGTAGCCCTGTGGACATGATAACGAGCATTTTGTGTTGGTTTTCATCTGTGACGTCACGCAAGTGTTCGGTGATGTTTTGACAACACTGCCAACGGTAAGAGCTGGGCAGCTTAGAGCTGAAACTGAAATACAACATAGTCAAATTAAAATCAATTCGGTGCTAAACAAAAAAGATGGTTTGGTTTGGTCTGGCAAGGCATTGATATGAATGAAGAGTTTTATTTTTAAGACTCCGACACTGTTCAAAATACAGTTATAATTAATTATCGCCATCATTATCATCATCAGTCATCGCCATTATTATTACCATTAGTATGATTGTCGCACGTGAGCCTTCCGTATCTAAAATGAAAATTAGATTGCTGCAAAACTTGTTATTCTATACGACCCTTCTCGCCCAAAGTACCTTGGAAACTGTCGCCCTTTCCGGGGTATCTGTTGTGGCACCATAAGCCCACGTAATTGTTGCTCTTAGCATCAGCTCCGCTCCCTGACATTGTGATTTCCTTTACCAGCTTGTCGTTGACGTAGATTTTTACGTTATTACCACTGACTACTGACTTGAGTTTATACCAGACACCAGAGGTTTGGATCGGAGGATATTTTATTAGTGGGCTGTATTCTATACCAGAACTTGATATGCGCAACAAGCCACTCAAAATATAATATCCCCATGCCTTTGTTACTTTGCTGTAAGAAAAAATGCAATACTAAACCCGTCACGGAATTCAATCCAAAAGTTCAAATATTGACGCAACTGGAAGGAGTTTAGGAATATTCCAATTAAGTATGTTTCTTTTGAATGACTTATCGAGACAAACGCATGTTACCCCTTCTCATCGCTAGAAATCGCGGACATTGAAGTCGGCGAATGTTGATGCATCTTACATTAACCGCTCGCGAAACTTGGTAATAGCCGCTGATTCGAAAGCCTGACTTTGGGCTCATATACATCTACGATTGTACACAAAAATGCAGCCTACACAGAGTACTATTTTGTGAAGTAGGAAAACCACTGGTCATAAATATTGCCTGATAATAAAAATGGAGCAAAAGATCTTTCAAACGATGGCTTTTGCGGCAAAATTGGAGCAAAGACGGCTGAAATATCGTAGCTCAAAGACAGCGGATTTTGGGATTTCAATGTGAACTGCCGCCGTGTGTTTACAGTATGCGATTTTTTGTGGTTTTCTAACGGCAAAGATACAAATGAAATCTAATCGGAAGGAGATGTAAATCATTTGGTGAGTTAGATTCATGTATAGTTTTATCAAATCTGCTTTCACATTTTTTCGATCACATTCAGTTTGCCGATAATCCCCGTTTATAAACTTTAAGTTTTCGGTTTTCGCCATACATTTCTCCTCTTGTTGGGAACTAGTCCCGAGACCCCTCTCGGTCCTTGATCCGGGATATAGATTATTGATGTATGAAGATCGCACATGGCCGAAATACAGTCTTCTCTTGTTGTTTATACTTCGTCTGTTCCTTGTCTCTCGTGATACTCAGCGCCAGACTTGGTGTCAGAAGCGGGATTAACTTTTTCAAGAACCACACTAGCGAATACCTCGATCACGAAACCACGAACACACGATACACGAACTCATGGCGTCGAACCTCAAGCGCCCAGAACTTAACCTAACCGGAAACATTTCCGAAAACTTTAAGAACTTCGAAGTCAGGTTCAATGACTACTGCGTTCAAGCGGACTTTCGTAACCTGGCCAAAGACCCAGAGACGGCGCCAGCCGATTATTACAAGAAACCACAGCTCGAAATCGCCGCACTTCGGTCGGCCATGCCAGACGAAGCCCTTCAGGTAATACGATACACGTTAGAACCTCAGATCGCGAATGATGACAAAGCCAAACCGTGGATTTGGATGGAAAAACTTCGCCTCCACTACACAGGATCGACCGGCAGCTCTTTTCTGGCCGACAGATTTAAGTTTTGGGGCCTTAACCAAACACTGACCGAATCGGTACAAGCATGGGAAGTGAGAATTAGGCAGGCTGGAAGCCTGTGCTCGTATGGAACACTCAGTGACGAAATGTACCGCGATAAATTTATCTTTGGCCTCAACAACGACGCCATGCGAGCTGAGTTGCTAAAAACACATCTCAAGCCTGACAACACGCCAAAGAGCATGGCTGACGTGGTGACCGAAGCCAAGGCCTTAGAGTCTGCCTACACCGCCAACAAGCTGATAGCAGACTCCTCAAAATCAACCATCGAAGAACGAGTCCACTGGGTGAAACACAGAGAAATGAAGCTACGAAGAGAGCCTGGAACATGCCACTGGTGTGGAGACAAACGGGGACCTCACCCATGGAGACAATGCCCAGCAAGGGGCAAAACATGCTCAAAGTGCGGTATCAATGACCACTTTGCCAATGTGTGCCTGGCAAATGGCCAACCACCACAACGACGGGGAGGTTCAATCCCTCCTCCCACTCGCAACAACCGGACCCCCAACCAAACGCCCAGTAACAGGGGCAGCGGTCGACGACGGGAAGATGTGCATCACCTGCAATTTAGAGAAGACGAACCCACCGACCACATGGTGTATGCAGATTATTATCACGAGCAATGTTACTCTCTCGAAACCCCACAGAAGAGGAGAAAATACTTTGTAAAACTACCCCTGTCAGCAACCGGCTCACACTTCCAGCCAATCACACTCCAAATTGACACCGCAGCTTCGTGCAACACCCTATCTCATAGTACCCTCACCACTCTGGGTCAAGACGTCCAAATGTCAAAATCACCTTATCTCTTACAACCATATGGGAACACTCGCCCTCTGAGACCTATGGGCCAAGTCGAGCTGTTATACCAAAGGGACAATCAGTATGACACCCTAACCTTCCAAGTCCTTCCAGATGACATCATGGCCAACAAGCCCGCCCTCTTATCAGGGGCTGACAGTGAAAGATTGGGGCTCATCAGAATAGAATCAGACACTGTCTTCTCTCTATCTCCATCAGTAACAATCGCCAACTGCAACGAAGCACAGGGCACCCAAGCCCAAGAGCAAGTGGAATGCAACCACATCGAACAACTCCACAACAACAGACCCAGCACCTGCAACCCACTGCCTTCTCCGTCTCAACCGATCAACATCCCTGCCAAACGGCGACTACCTCCCGCAGGTGCACTTCAGAAAGAACACATTCTAATGGAATATGCCGAGAACTTTGAAGGCCTCGGCTGCCTTGGGCCCCCTGTGCATTTTGAAACCAAACATGATGTAACACCAGTTCAAATGCCCATCCACCGCATCCCAGTGGCAAAACGGGCTGCAGAAAAGAGTGCCCTAGACAAATACGAGAACGCCGGCATCATCACTAAAGTTGACGAACCGACTCCTTGGTGCTCAAATGAAGTCATCAAAGAAACTCCCAGAAAAGTTCGAATCTGCATCGACCCCAGCCAGACGGTAAATAAAGCCATCCTTCGTCCCGTTTACCAAATGCCAACCCTCAACGAGCAGCTTCATAAACTAGCCCATGCTAAATGCTTTTCTCTTGTTGATGTTCGCGATGGATTCCTCCACATACCCCTGGATGAAGAGTCCTCACGCATGACCACAATGCACACCTCTTATGGCCGCTACCGCTGGAAACGCCTTCCCTTCGGGATCTCAAGTGCTCCAGAAGAGTTTCAGATGCGACTTATTTCTGCTCTAGAGGGTCTAGAAGGCATAATCTGTATAGCTGATGACATTTTGGTTTTTGGAGAAGGCGCAGATTTCACTGAAGCTGAGAAAGATCATGATCGTCGCTTTGTAGCCCTAATGGAACGTTGCCTCCAAAAGAACATTAAACTAAACCCCACAAAACTGCAGTTCAAATTAACAGAGGTGAAGTTTATGGGCAACATCATCACAACCAATGGGATGAAAGCTGACCCTGACAAGGTCACTGCGATAACCACTATGCCCACACCGAGAAACAAAGCAGCCCTTCTACGCTTCCTCGGAATGGCCAACTACCTATCGCCATACTGCGCAAATCTGAGTACCGTCATTAGACCACTCACTGCCCTAACACAGAAAGACGTCCCATTCTCCTGGACAGAGGTTCAAGAAAGAGCGTTCAATGATGCAAAACAATTGATCGCCACTGCCCCAATCCTCCAATACTATGATCTAGGGAAGCCTGTGGTACTCCAAGTAGACGCCAGCGAAGAAGGCCTGGGGGGAGCACTCCTTCAACCAAACGCTGAGGGCAAACTCCAACCAGTCGCCTTTACCTCAAACAGCCTGAGCAGCACAGAACAGCGCTACTCACAACTCGAAAAAGAATGCCTTGCCATCTGCAACACGTTTGGAAAATTTGATCATTGGCTCTTCGGCAAGTCAGACATCACAGTGCACACAGACCACCAACCCCTAGAAACCATTTACAAGAAACCACTTCACAAGGCGCCCGCACGTCTTCAGCGAATGCTAATGAGACTTCAGAGATATCAGTTCAGCCTACAGTACAAGAAAGGAACAAGCCTTCATATAGCAGACACACTATCCCGCGCTGCTCTACCCACCCCAGTGCATGCAAAAGTAACAGGGTTTGAAGTGTTCCGCCTTGAACTTGAACACTCCGAGAATGACCACAACCCCCGTCTCACAGATGTCACAGAAGAACTCCTCAAATCAGAAACCAAAAAGGATCACACCCTGACTGATCTACAGCAAATCATCATCTCTGGCTGGCCCGACGACAAACAAAACCTGGCCACCAACCTCCGCCCATTCTGGACCTTCAGAGAGGAACTAAGCATACACAATGGGATCATTTACAAAGGTCAGCAAGTCCTAGTTCCACAGTCCATGTACTCAACAATGCTTGGCAAAATACATGCAAACCACTTTGGAGCAGAGTCGAACATTCGCATGGCCCGCGAGGTCTTATTCTGGCCAGGCATGAGGAAAGCAATTTCAGACATGTGCGACACCTGCAGTGTCTGTGCCCAGTACAGTAGAACTCTTACAAAAGAACCCATGAAGTCGTTACCAATCCCAACGCAGCCGTGGCAAATTGTGAGCCAAGATATCTTTAACCATGAGCAGAAGGACTACCTGGTCACTGTCTGCCATTTCTCGGATTGGATAGAAGTCGACGAACTCCAGGACAGCCTCTCTGCCACAGTAATAAACAAGACCAAGGCCCACTTTGCGCGGTTTGGCATACCACAAATGTGCCACACTGACAATGGCTCACAATTCACGAGCAAGGAATATGAGAACTTTGCCACACAATATGGATTCAAACACACAACATCCTCACCCTACCACCCAAAAGGCAATGGCAGAGCAGAAGCTGCCGTCAAAGTGGCCAAAACAACACTGAAGAAAACCACTGACCTCCAGTCCGCACTGCTCAATTACAGGAACACACCACCTCAGGGACACTCATATTCACCTGCACAGCGCATGCTCTGCCGACGTACAAGGACAACACTGCCAACACCGAACCACCTCATAAAGCCTTCACCAGTGAACCTAGCTGTCGTCACTCAAGAGCTCACCCTGAAGCGAGCTGCGAGCAAACGCTACTACGACAGCTCCCCGACAAAAGTCCATCCCGAGCTTGCTGTCGGCTCGAGCGTTTATGCAAAACCTCCACCCTCACAGAGGGGTCAGCCATGGATACAGGGAACTATCATCTCCCAGGACACACCCAGATCATACACCATTCAGACACCAAACAGCAACATCCGTAGAAACCGGGTCCATATCACGCCAACAGTTGAACAGTCCCCTCCACCAACACAGACCACCGCCCCGTCACTGATCCAGGAACCACCACCGGACAACGGCAACCTCTCCATACGACCACAAGTAGAAGAACCTGTAGCTAACAAGCATCCTCCTGCAGAGACTCTACCACCACAACACACGGGAACAGAGAGACTCTCAAACACTGGTTCCGCGAACTTTGCAACTCCAGCTAGCCAAGACAAACCTCCAGAACCCATTCTTGGCAATACAAGAACAAGAACGAGGATCATCAAACCTCCTTTGAGGTTAAAAGACTATGAACTGACCTAGTGGTCTACATTGACTGTCAGTTGTTTATTCTCTTAGGCCATTTATAGCGCCCATTGTTGTATTTTATAAGAGACATTTTTTTTTCCTTTTATAAGGGGGGAGATGTTGGGAACTAGTCCCGAGACCCCTCTCGGTCCTTGATCCGGGATATAGATTATTGATGTATGAAGATCGCACATGGCCGAAATACAGTCTTCTCTTGTTGTTTATACTTCGTCTGTTCCTTGTCTCTCGTGATACTCAGCGCCAGACTCTCTACGCCTTATAATTTTGGTCTCAAAAACTGTTCGCAGAAAACGTTCATGAATACAAATGAAATTCGAAGTCTGCACTTCAATTCTTGTACAATGTGGTTCTTAATACATCAATCTATTGTGTTCCGCTTTCACATTTTTACATTTGTTAATTTGTCAAGAAATATTTAATAAAACATTTCATTCTCCATACATTTTCTTTGTAATTCTTGCGTTCGCTTCTACGGTCAATGTACCGCAGGACATACTATTCGCGGACTCGGAGGTCCGCGATTTCTAGAGATGCCCCCCTCCACGCATAACTTCGTGCATTCGTTACTGAAGGGGACGAATATAATAATGAAGATAAATTACCGTCTTTCCCCTAGAAGGTACTGGACTGTGTGTGTGTGTGTGTGAGGGGGGGGGCGGGGGGGGGGTGGCTCTCTAGAGATCACGAAACCCAATTTTGATTATGTCTTCTCTTTTCTTGAAAATGTGAAATAAAAAGTTGCAAAATATTGCTAGCGCAAGGACGCGGCACAAACTTTTAATCAAACTTCACGTAAAAGAGTGTCTTGTTTTAGCTTTAGAAGACTTGTTGTTTACTTTATATTAATGCACTTACTGTTGGGTTGACACACTCCCCTTTTTGTACTTGAAGAGATGACCACAGCCCCCGCTACTTAACAATAGAACACGACTGGTAATTACTATAGGAAAGAAAAAAAAAGTTTATAAATTATAAATTGCTGTGATCTAAATAGTTTATTTGTGTTTTTTTGGCGCCAACTACTAACTTAATTTGTGATGTAATTTATACAAGATAATATGCAAAAAGTTCAAACTATTAACAATCTTTAGAAATGTTTTCTGGATGTTTTTCATTTTGTTATATACACAAAGCAAAAAAAGTTTCCTATTTTTTAGTGTGGGTGGGTTGAAGCATTTGTATATTTTTTTTTACTGATATTAATATCTTAATTGACTTTTAAATATTTTATTAATTACGTCTACATTAGTTCCCTCTTGTTTTTTTATTTAATTGCTGTCATGCGCTTCATATATGAGCCTCTGACTCGGATAGGGAGGGCAACCTCATCCCGCGTTATTACACTAATAAAATGTTGGATGATTGAACCAAGGAAAACAGCGTTTAAATTTTAATCTCCACAGTATCTCCAGGATGTTAAAAGTAAACTATATATAATGCTTGGCAAAACACTATAGTTACTTGCAGTTAATTGTTTGTCTTACTCAAGATCCTGTAATGTTGAAGTTAAAGTTATGAAACATCAAACAAACAAGGGTGATAAATATGGTAAAAAAATGCATAATTTTGTTTTCCCTTTGTAAAAATCATTACATTCCCAGCTTTGTAGATAACTTTAGACCACAAAACGAATACTTCGTGACAGAAAAACTAAGGCCCTCACCAAAAAACGTGATCAGCCATCAGTCATCGCTGATCATATCAAAGCTACCGGTCACAACATTAAATGGGATCATTTTGAAATTCTAGAGTCCGGCAAACCTGACTACCACTGCAAAATTATTTTTGGTTGAATCAGTGAGAAACTGATGCTTTAATATTTTGCTAAACTGTTGTAATATTAAATTAATACTGGAAATCATTTCTCCCAGTCTACAATAGGTCCCTGACATCTTTTCATTCAATATAAATAGTTGTGAAAAATTAAGAACGGTTACTTTTGAAAAATGTATGTTGCTTAGCATACGAAACGTCAAACTTTGTAAAACTGCATTATTTTACCATGTTAATATCACCATTTTTATATTTTTCAGTTAGTCAAGCTACGCTGGCCTAAGAACAAAAGTTTTTATGTGTTGTTTCTTTTTATTGTCATCATTATCGACATCACCTCTGTCATCGTCACTATTATTATTTATCCCAGGGATTTTCATCCACCTACCATAATTATCTGTGTTCAAAGGTGTGGTCCACAGCCTCGCTGGGCCGAAGTGCCACTGAGCGTCATTGTAAGGAATACTTCCTATCCATGATGATCCGCTGTCACTCCAAGTACCAATCAGATTCTTCCACGCACCTGAAAGACATGTGATTCTTTGTGTTAGTCACATATATTGGGAGTGTGGCAGTAAACAGTCTCAGTGTGGGTGTCTTGGTGTAAATGTTTGTGTTCATTTTAATTCCAATTAACGACTGAAAAAAAAAAGTTAAATTCAATTAATTTGAAATTTTATAGAATAAAACATGGGTGTGCGGAGATATGAAATTTCTCTTCGACTTCTGTTCAACTCGATATCTCGTGAGATATCGAGTTGAACATGTATCAAACATAACCTTCAATAATCGCTATCATCAAAGTAAGATAATCGTAATTTTACCTGTGTTCAATTACGGTTTTTTTCAGTGCTGAAAATCCATATAAAACACTGCAGTTTATATATTAAAAATAATTTATTAATTTTTGGCTTACATGTTGTTGATTGTGAAATGACAATTTGAAGAAACCATTATTTCTATTGTCTTATTTAATTGTAATGTTTGTTTTTGCTGTTTGAGTAACAGGCCAGGAGAATAGCTCTAAGATAACAACAGTAATCAACCTGTCATTTGCATTTTTACAAATTACATTTTGTACAGATAGCAAGAACTACAGTTACTGACAAACTTAAATAAGGGAACTGGCTATAGAATATGGGCATGACCCCTACAGAAACACAAATTATACTGAAAAACAACAAACTATCTTACATAACTTGACAAAACCATGCTACAGGAACCAGGATATGCAATAGGGTACATCAACTACGCTACAAAACTAAACCAACTAATGTGCAAGAAACATAAACTGTGAACTGGCAACAAAAACTTCACTAGCTATACAGACTATAGTGACGACTACAGCTATAAGCAGTAAATAACTAACTTGAAATACAAAACTGAAAACTACTACCAACACTGCAGAAAAAAAAAATAGTTGATATACCCACACTCGAAAAAAACTATACGCCTTTCTGTTGGCCACAGCTAGATTTTTTAATGTTCACTGTTAAGTGTCACCCTTCTTTTCTTAGGAACTACACAAACTGAAGGAATTGAGATGTTATCACAAGCTAGCTACCGTGAGAAACAATAGAAACTGCAAAGTAACTAAAAAAAGACATTACTCACAACTCAGTACAATCCGAGGGGAAATAAAGTATTCACTTTACAGTGACAAACCTCATTGAAGAAAACTAAATAAAACTAGTTATACCTAAATGGAAGAAGCGACAGGAATTGCGCTAAATACCTAACACATAAACCACAAGAGCTTAATAACTACAGGAGCTACCGAAATAACAACAAAACACTAATAAAATGAAAGAACTTGCAGTACTTGCAGAAACGATAGAAACTACTGACAGGGGCTATACACAAAGTATATAAACCACTCACACGAACCACAGCATGCAACAATATGCTGGAACTGCTTAAATGAAATGAACAACCGAAACAACACGAAAATACGCCATCTTTGCCAACTATATGTAGACCAAGTTCATGTACCGAGAAACAGAGCATAAACTGCAGGAGCTAGATTTACTAAGAAAGAATTATTGCTACCGGAGAAAATACTAGGAACAACCCGATCTACTGAAATGCATGAACTGCCTAAACTACAAATGGCCATGAACTACGTGTACAACTCATCTAAAGGCCACTGAGAAACTTCATCAGCAGCAAAGTATGTATATCCCTTACGTATGTCTTAATAACAAGTCTGCATGTTCAAATAGCAATCACGGCGGGAGCATGCATAAAAACTGCCTTGGTTAACGTTGCATATTTCCCTGGTATTTTTTTCTGTACCCAGCGGAGAAGACTACTAGGTTACTGAATTGTCGCCGACTGATCAAAACAATGAAACCCTACCTTCAGCTGACACGGAAATGGCGATTACAAGGACAATTCTGAGAAGAACACCATTCAATGGAATTGTACCACCCATCGTTCAGCAAAAATATTGCTAACTTGTAAGAGATTAGTCGCAACAAACTCAAATAACAGTCTTCCCGAAGAAAGTTAGACTGAGATTCAGTACACAAAAATGTATGGGTCGAAATGGCTTTAGGAGTAGTTCTGGCATCGGGAATTTTCATGTTTCAAGTATCTGTAAACTTGACGTTTAGTAACTGTCCTTCAATAGCTCAAAAACAATGCAAACATATTACTTTCATAAAAGAAGGTTCAATTCTATAAAGCATATCGATAACATTAATTTCTTCTCCATAAATTGCCTGTTTTCAGGAGCAAGAAATAGCTCGAAACGTTTGGTGACGCTTGACGATCATACTTTACGACATACTGATACTCCTGGGTTCAAACCATTTACTATAAAGCTAAACTGAGTAAGAATAAAGCTGGTCATGACATGGGATCATATCCAATTAATGACATTTCAATCAAGCAGACTAGAGAAGATATTGAAAGTCAGAACGTGCCGCTGTAACCGTCGATTGACGAAACAAAAAGGTTGACTGCAGTTTGAGATAATCATGAGTTGAGAAATAAACTGTACATTGTGAAAAGGCAAAAAAATCCAAGGCAGCGCTGCTCTTAGCTCTGTCAATCTGTCCATGCACGCGCATTCCTAATTTCTAACAAAAAAGAAAAGTCAGTAAAAATACAAAAAGTGAAATCGGCATGGTCACGTTTTTGCTGGGCTGATTTGGGAAACAAACATGTTTTGGATTTTATATAAGTGTTTCTAGGCAGGAGTAACTAATTATTGGTGCAAGCTGTAATTTTAAATACGGCCTGGCCCACGAACGATTTGAACGACTGGTAAACGAAGCAAAGATAGTTACACATGTTGCGTAAATTGGTCATTATAGTTATATGTTACTTTGTTATTTCCTGCTGCTTTTATTCCTGACTAGATTTTTTTTAAAAGAAACTTACTTGAGCATCAAGAAACCCTGGAAGAATTCTCACAACAACAAAAATATCGTACGTTCGGAACGGTTTTCCATATTTATGTTTGCTTTTGTAAAGAAAAATCTCTCAAAAACTGACAGCAAAGCCAATGGATGTCCGTTTGAGCTCATTCTTTATTTCTGTTTGCCACTGAGCGCTAAATGTTTGCTTCAAATCTTCTTGTTGCTCAAAAATTGTCCTAAGTAAAGATCTGATTAGTGCCGCTTGCATTAATTTAATCTTGGAGAACAAATAAAAAGGTGTTTTCCCTGGCGCTTTAAAATATGTCGACTTGGAGCAGTGTTGTTATTATTTTTATTTTACCAAATCATTGGGCGTTCACAAGTCCTTCCCATTTTATTTGGATCTATTCAAATAATGTAGCTGTTGGGTGTACACTGTTGCGACTCGATCTTCCTTAGAAGTGTACATTTTTTGTGGACCATTATGCCTGATGTTCTTATACATGCGATAAATGAACAAAAGAAAAACTTTTATCTGTGCCGTCCGTATGTTCAATGAATTTGCACAGCTGACCACACGATTGTCGGTCCCTTAGTTTAGAGGTTTTAGGTTAGAGGAATTAATTATGAGTAGAGGAATAGTTTATACCGAGTTGAAAAGCGGAAGCATTAATTTATTGGAAATAGTGCGCGTATTAGAGGAATGAAGGTAAATTAAATTGTTGCTGTGCGTAGGTTATTGACACTCAGTAAAAAATATTACGTGTATCAACTAAAATCAACGGACGGCTGTCATTCTAGGGTATGTTTGTAGAACCAAGTTTACTTGCAATGTAATGAATCAATTTTCTGAAGCTTTAAAAATGTAACTAACTGTACGTAATACGGCGAGAATATCGATAAGTTGTTAACTTTGCTGTTTCGAGGAATACTGGGAAATATTTTAAAATTTGTAACTAGCTAACTAAAGTAGGCATTCTTATATCGATTTATAGCACGCTAACATATATGACAAAGTGATTCGAGCGATCGCGAATGATTGTCCTACATATGTGCTGATCTAAGCATCTTAACTTTTCGCCTGAAGTTACCGTATATTTCTTGATGTCAATTTTAAAATGGACGCAAGCTAACTTCCGAGTTGTACAAAATGCGTATACTAATCAATCATTTACGTGTGTGTACGCATAATTAACTATGGTGTACGTGAGTAAATATAGACGAGAGTACTGCAAGAAAGCATGAAAATATAGATCTTGAGGTTAAAAACTTCGCGGGCAAAACATGGAACAAGATCTCAGTGTCCATTATACAAGCGTCTTAACGAGTTAACCGAGCTTACCTTCATAATTGATCGGCAACTCCAATTGAAATCCCTGATGAGTAGTATAAAACTCATAGAAAGCCAGTGAAACGTAACCATGCCATAACGACCAGATTAACTTTTAAAGCGTACGATATATAAATCGCTATCGGGTACTTCTAAAGAAAAATCCAGTTGTCTATATAAGCTTTTATATATGAGACTTCCGTCGCTTTCAAAATAATAATTAATAATTTCTGCAACCATGAAACAATTAATTAGAATAACAAATTCACGGAACGGGTTATTTTCGAGTTACTTTCTCCAAATATTTGAGGAACTAAACAATCAAAGCACTTTTTTTTTCACGGCGACTCAATAGCCGTTAGAATAAAAAGGTATGACACTGAGATAAAACAATGTTAAGACAAATAACGGCTCAACGACAAACAATGTTTGAGGTCTGTCCTAAAAACATTGAACTATATTTCAGTTTTTTGAATTAGTTTTTAAAGTTCTCTGAGTTACTACGACTTTGAATTTACCAATACGCTGTTTTCTTTTTTCCAAAAGTCAAAATTATAAATATATGTGCCCGTTCCGTTCTGGTGCGATGTTGCATTTGTCTCAAATTTGTCGTTCACGTTCGATTGTTTACAGAAATTAAATGTCAACAGCAATTAAACTCAAAACATAATTATTTTTACCGTGACATCACCAGCGGCTAGAAGCTACCTTATTGTTACTTATTTTCGCAGGACTTAAGTGGCTGTCCAGCTAACAGCGGTCTGGCGACTTTCGGGTCGCGAGTAAACCTTCCCTTTATTTTTTTGTGACAGAAAAGGACTTAATGTGAAATGATTAAAATCGATCTAATTTTTTCCAGAAAATTTTTCTGTGCTTCGCTACAGGACAAAACGTATTTTACTATCTGAGAGCGGTTTTCAGGGTTATTCGATGGCGGAAATTCGGCGATTTTAAAAGCCGCGTTTCTTCGAAACGGATAAATATCGCTAAATTTTAAATAGTACATTACATTAAGCCGCATTTACCTTGTCTTATCAAGGAATATCGAATTATTTGATGAAAAATTAAATTAGCTTAATTAAATCAAAGACAACGCGGTTTGCGGTATGTTTTCTCGCATGACAGATTCCTCAAAAGTAAAAGCTAAAATCTCCAAAGCGGTACAAAAATCACAGGTAAAATGCACTTCTCAGCAAAGATCTAACCCTATTCTAATAGAAAATAAATTAAAAGGTCCGGCTATCGTTCTACTTTGGACGCGAACAAACGTTTTTAAGAGCTCATTTTGGCAATATTTACATTAGATTGCTCGTTTGACGGTTTATGCCCAGCGCATGTGATTAGATAGAAATATTTTATCCAGCAGCTCAGAGTCTTGCTGTACATCCTCGAAAAACGAGTACTTTTGGTTTTTATGGCCGTTTTAGTTTGTATAAATAAAAACGGCTGAAATGCCATAAATAGGAATCGTTCGTCCGCTCGCACAATATGCAAATTTTTGCTTATTTATAACGGGTTGTTGATTTCAGCAAGTCAAAATTTCAAAGATTTAAACTCTTTCTTCTTAAACATTAGTCATTCTTGAGTTTTGACACAGACAACTGGAGGCTCGTAAAAAAAGACAGATTTTAACTTTGTTTTTTTCTTATTAATAAGTTCTCTTCCCAATGTAATGATGTCATTTGCAATGTTGATGTGTTGTTGTCACGCAATGTACCCGAGAGTGCGAGACATGGCGTCTTCAACGACATGTTTCATGTCGGCGAAGAATGAAATTGGATGTGGGGAATTTAAAGGAGAGAGCAAGTTGGTGCCTCTAAGTGAATGCAAAAGTGATATTACGGCTCTCCTGAGGAGATGTCATTTAACAAAAGAAGACATTTCAGAAAGCGAACTTATTTTACTACGGGCTGGCTATTTTAGTAAAACCGCCCAACAAGTTGAAAATATGTTTGTTTGCCCAAGACATCGCGCGAACCTTGGCAAAGACTGGGGAAATCAAACTGGCCGCACAGCATGCCATTATCCCGATCACAAGGGTAAGCAGAAAAGTGTTAAAAGTGACAGAGTCGTGACTGTGAAAATTGCACGAGAAGTGATGGAAGTTTTTGACGTTGCTATTTCTGTTGGATCACGTAAGTAATAGCAAGAAACAACATTTTGTCCATTCTTTTTTCTGTCTTCTCTAATGACAATATTCACACAATACGGGGATAATATAGTTCAAATCACGCATCATTGTCTTATTTAACCAAATTCTATATAAAGGATTAAGGAAGTTTTATGCGTTTTGAAAATTACCTGCGCTTAATTAACTCAGTGTATTTGACACTTTTCAATGTTTTCGATTTTGCGTCGGTTTTTGTTCATTCCTTTTACAGCTCAAACCGGACTAATGTTTCAGTTTATCATGCACCTACCCCATCCATCTACGATGTTTATAGTTAACATGTAGCTGGGAGGGAAATATTCTCCGTTTTTTACATTTTCCCATAGAGAAATGCTATCTGTTGCCAAAATTAAAACTTCTCTTAATTTAATTTACCAAACTTTTAACTCCATTTGATTTCTTTTGGTTTTCTTTTTTGTGTACCCTTTAACCAAGCTGGAAACAATAAATGGACTGGCATTCTATGTGATAAAATTTAAAAGAAAAGATTTTCAAAGCCCATGTTTTCATTCAACTTGGAAAGCATGTGCCCTGTAAGCTTTGTTTACCGATAGTTGTAAATGAGCATAGGGAAAAAGTTGTGCACGCGGTCATGTTTTCATTTGGAGTCGTTGTTAAAGATAACAGTTTATTAAATTTGATGTTTTAACGATAAGAGAAAAAAAAGTTACAAAATGCATAAACCAGGAGCAAGGTGGAATTATTGTGTAAAACGCATGTCACGAAAACAGCAGTAAGATCGTTTTTGTGATTGTAGGTGAGCTCAAGTACCGAGTAATTTTTGTTAATTAATTAGTTTTAGCTACAAGTAGTGTGGTGTTTGCCATGTTCATAGGGGTGGAACATAACATAACTGTTGAAACGGAGAGGAAGTTGCATGAATTTGATATTTTGATGTAAAATTCATTTCTTGATAATTTTCTTTATCGTTTCCGCCGTGGAGGATTTTTTTAAATCTCCGGCCCTTGCAGGGGAACTTTTTTCTTAGAGCTCGATATTTGTTCCAAAAATTCTCTATTTTCCAATTGCCCATAATGCACTTTGTTTGCCCCCCAAATTTTGCATAAACTATTGTTTTGGAAATATGCAGTCCTCCCAAGAGAATTTGAAAACAATAGTTTATGCAAAATTTGGGGGGCAAACAAAGTGTATTATGGGCAATTGGAAAATAGAGAATCAAAAGCGCATCTGGATATTTATTTGCGTATTGTCCATTTTCCCTCCCTGGGAAGAGCTTTATCGTTTTTGCGATGTAAACAAACAAAGCTAAAATCGACAGCCCGCTGTAAATAATATAGATCAAGAATTTTTGTTTATGGCATTTTTTTCGCTTTAATGTTTTGTTTAGAAACTGACAAAGGCTTAGAAGAAAACATGCTTGTTATTTTGAAGAGGCATAAAATGAATCTGAGATGTTAAGAAATAAATATATTCAGTCATACAGTTTGCGTTGGACATTACGTGTAACCGTGGAAGGAGTATTTCTGATGTAAATATTGACCAAAAAGCTCCTAACCACTTGTTCGCGTGCAAAGCAAAATGATACCTTCACCTTTGAGTTTGTTTTATGTCAGAATAAGGTAAAGACCTCCAGTTGCCGAGTGTCTAAACTCAAGAAGGGAAACGTTTGAGAAAAAGTAAGTTTTAATCTTTGAGATAATTTTGACTTTGCTGAAATCGACAACCTGTTGGAAATGAGCAAAATTTGCATATTGTGCGAGCGGACGAACGATTCCTATTTATGGCATTTCAGCCGTTTTTATTTATACAAACTAAAACGGCCATAAAAACCAAAAGTACTCGTTTTTCGAGGATGTACAGCAAGACTCTGAGCTGCTGGATAAAATATTTCTATCTAATCACATGCGCTGGGCATAAACCGTCAAACGAGCAATCTAATGTAAATATTGCCAAAATGAGCTCTTAAAAACGTTTGTTCGCGTCCAAAGTAGAACGATAGCCGGACCTTTTAATTTATTTTCTATTAGAATAGGGTTAGATCTTTGCTGAGAAGTGCATTTTACCTGTGATTTTTGTACCGCTTTGGAGATTTTAGCTTTTACTTTTGAGGAATCTGTCATGCGAGAAAACATACCGCAAACCGCGTTGTCTTTGATTTAATTAAGCTAATTTAATTTTTCATCAAATAATTCGATATTCCTTGATAAGACAAGGTAAATGCGGCTTAATGTAATGTACTATTTAAAATTTAGCGATATTTATCCGTTTCGAAGAAACGCGGCTTTTAAAATCGCCGAATTTCCGCCATCGAATAACCCTGAAAACCGCTCTCAGATAGTAAAATACGTTTTGTCCTGTAGCGAAGCACAGAAAAATTTTCTGGAAAAAATTAGATCGATTTTAATCATTTCACATTAAGTCCTTTTCTGTCACAAAAAATAAAGGGAAGGTTTACTCGCGACCCGAAAGTCGCCAGACCGCTGTTAGCTGGACAGCCACTTAATTTTCGCGATTTTCGCGATTTTCAAAAAATCGCGAAATTTAAGACCCGCGAAAAAGGGTTCTCGCGAAAAATAACGACGCGAAATTTAATACCCTTCTATATAATTCGTTATGAATATTCAAAGTTGCCGTCAGTTTACTACTAAATTACCTTGGTACAGTCGTCAAACTAGCTCTACTTTGTTGCAACGGAACATGTTAAACTGTTTTTAAAGTTTTGTTTTGTTATATATGGTTTTGTTGAATGTCATTGAAAACTGTTGCAGTGGAAAATTAAAATCAGTTGGACCAATTTTGAGAGTTACTGTTTGTTAATGTAGACCAGTATTTTGACACTTTTCGCGAAATTAAAGGAGAACTGAAGTCAAAAATCAACTTAATTTCTTTAAGTAGCTTATACTATGAAAAATATGTTTTAAATGTTTTTTTGTGTCATACGTGTCCGGTTAGCGAGAAATATTTTCTTAAGGGAGAACTGAAGTCAAAAATCACGTAACTTTTCATTGCTTAATTTGAACAACAATACATCATAAAACAATATTCCGTACTTTTTTCTCACTCAAACGAAATTTTTCACGCAGAAAACTAGGATTTTCTGGCTAGATTTAGCCCAATATTCGGCTATGGTACGGCGGCTCAGAACTCGTGCGTCAGCGGTTCTCGTTGAAGTTTATGACGTAGGTTATGGGGAAGAAGGTAAACATGGCCCACGGATCTTTTACAATGTAACTTACGTACAGACGGCGATCTGTCGCTTTCAATAAGCAGAAGATGCGTATAAAAAGGAAGAAGAAAACGAACAGGGTGCTTCTGTTTTCCCGAATGTTATTTATATCTTTAGGGATTGTGTAAGTTCGCTTTTATCTTCACAGATCGTGCTGTCTTCATGAAACGTCATGTCGCTAAAACGCGGTAAAACGCGTGACCGACGATTGCAAGTTTTGTAATCAAGCTTACGCAGTTCTTGCATTTGGTCTTGTCGAAGATCTTGCGTACACTTCGCTAAGTATTAATGGTTTTAATGTTCATTCTATTTCTCAGATGATGTTTCCTGTTATAAAATTAGAGGTTGTTTGTGTAGAAAGACTAGAAAGATCGATCGCGAAAGGCATTTTTTCACGATGGCGAATGAAGATAAGTGTCGTAAGTAGTCACAACTGGAAATAAAATTTCGAAAGCTGCAATGGACTTTGACTTTTTGTTTTATTTAAGTAGTTTGATATGATCTGTTGTCTTACGTAAGGTATTGTATAAATACAGAAACTAAGCTCAGCCGAATCATTTCACTCTGCTATTGCTTCGACAAAATCTACAGTGGTTGTTGACAAAATGGTTTACTGTGCGGCGTTCGATTGCAACAACGACTCAAGATTTACAACTGGTATATCGTATCATTGCTTTCCCAAAGACACATCTCTCCGAGAACAGTGGTTGGCGAAGATCTCTCGTGCTGACCTCGTCATTTCGAAAAACACCAGGTTGTGCTCGGAACATTTTACACCCGACTGCTTCGAGCGTGACTTCAAGGCAGAACTCCTTGGTAGAAAACCGAGAGCTACACTGAGAGCAGATGCAGTACCCTCGATCTTCTCTCATCGACCTCCAAAGAAAAAGCCTCGCTTATCTTCAGAGAAACGTTCTGAAGCAAAAGCCAGACAAGAGGTAAGAGCTTGAAATGTATTTTTGAAAAAATGTTAGTGACATGTACCCAAAAACTTGGCTGTCTAATTGTATTATCAAACAATTGCAAATGGTTAAAAAAGTAAATGATTTTAAACTTGAAATCCCTGTTAAAACAGAAGGGAGAATTTAGAATATAGAAAATAAAGTGCCGGGTTATCTTAAGAACACTCCAGCTCAACAAGAACAACCATATGCTGCACCTCAGATAGATTTACCAAAAATAACTGTTCAAAATTTTAATGAAAACAATTCAATCCAACAGCCTCCTAAACAAAGTGACACTGTTCAGGGTTAGGGTAACAACAGCATCATCTTCCAACTTACTTATTTTCAATCCTATTCATATTTATACCCCCCAAACAGGTTTCAGTTTCAAATAGTCCCAAGTGTAGATGTATATGCTGTGATTTAAATTTATCTTTGGCTAAAATCTTTTAAAACCCAATATATAATATATTTATATTTTTGCCTCATATTAATTACCCTAATCTGAAACAACGAAATATAAGGGCTCAAAGAAATTAATAAACACACACATATATATACATATTTCCTAAAACCAAAACTTATACCTGTCTGCCAATAAACAGAATGACTTTAGTATGTCTTTATAGACACTCAGGGGTTATAATATATGACAACATAGATATTATTCTGGGTTGCAGTACATCACCTCTGTCTCTAAATCCATCCATGGGGTTAACGAAGAAGCAAGTACATCACAGCAGTCCACAGAGTCTGGCGAAGTTGATGACCACCAATCAAATTCAACTTCATCACAAGACCCGTTCCCAAATTTTGAGCCAGCATGCATTGTGCCAGTCAAATCACAGGCAGTTCAGGTCAATTTGCCAAATGATGGTGCTGATTTTGGTTGCCAGGTAAATACACGTGGTATTCAATTGATGATGAAGTCTGTTGACTCCCAGACCCCTTCTGTGAATGTTTCTGATGCCAGCACTCAATTTGAGGAAAGTGACAGTCCAGAACAAAACAACATTGCTGAAGAGGCTGTCCCCACCATTTCCCCAGAAGTGTCTCCGCAGAAGGATGGAACTTATCGCCCATCAAGATCTGAGAGTTTTTCAGATGACTCTTTATCAGAAGCAAAGGACGAGGAGGAAAAGCCAAAGTTTGCAAATCCTCAGGATGATACTAAGTTTATTGTGTTTAAGGAGGAACTGTTTAAGCTATTTAAGCGATGTCCTGAGTGTGGCGCACCAGTTATCAAAAAGCTTCAATCCACTCAGGGGTCTCAGTTATTTGTGACGCTAATATGCATGAACGATCATAAATTCTCCTGGCAAAGCCAGCCCATGTTTGAAAAAATGGCAGCTGGAAACTTATTGTTGTCATCCTCGATTTTGCTTAGTACTAAAGTTACAATTTTTTAGTGAAAATACATTTTACACTATTCAAAATAAGTACCTATGTCCTGTTATTAGCGAATTTTGGCACAGGGAGCAAAACTCAGTATTTTCTGAGCTAAATGGAAAAGATCTAAGCCTTTCAGGGGATGGGCGCTGCTACAGTCCTGGTCATAATGCAAAATATGGAACATATACCATGATTGACCAGCAAACTGACAAGATAGTGGACTTTCATGTTGTTCAGGTCAGTGAAGTAAACAACAGCAATGCTATGGAAAGGGAGGGGTTTAAACGCTGCATGGATAACATAAAAGCCAAGGGGGGGCAAATTAAGGTTGTTGCCACTGATCGCCATGTTGGTATCAGAGCTGATTTAAAGAAAAATTACACTGAAGTTGACCACTAATTTGATGTTTGGCATTTGTCCAAAAGTATAACTAAAAAACTCAGAGAAAAAGCCAAAAAGAAGGACTGCGGTGACCTCTCAGCTTGGATTAAGTCAATATCCAATCATCTTTGGTGGTGCGCAGAAACATGTGAGGGCAACAAGGAGATGATGAGGGAGAAGTGGATATCCATCGTCCATCACACTGCCAACATCCACTCCTGGGATTGTGCTGACTTGTATCACGAGTGTCCTCATCCGCCCATCCCTCGAGATGTAGCACGAACAAAGAGGTGGCTCAGGCTTGGTTCCCCAGCCCATGAAGCTCTTAAAGAAGTTGTCTTTGATAAGAATCTTCTGAAGGACATACAGCAGTTGACCTTGTGCTGTCACACAGGAAGTTTGGAAGTGTACCACAGTGTCCAAACAAAGTACCTTCCCAAGCGTCAGCACTTCTCCCATGGGGGTATGGTTGCACGTACCCAGCTGGCAGCCCTCGACCACAATGCCAACACTGGCAGACAACAGGCAACTGCATCAAAAGGTGCCAACCAAGGTCAGTTGCAATTTAAGGTTGTCTTTCCAAAACAAACAAAAGAATGGGTAGCAAAGCCGGCTTTTGAAAAGACAAACCGAGATCACCTCAGACCAATGCTCGATGCTATAGTGGAAAGAAAAAATCAAAAACCCCACGAGAGGAGTGCACCAATAGCAGCCCCTCAGCTTCCCCGAAATATTGCCAGCAAACCTAGGCCTCCCAAGGCAGAGGTCATCGCTAGTCACACTTCAAGATTTTCAAACAATTAAGAAAAAATGCTAGATATTATATATCACATATACATGCAGTCAATAATATATTGCTTTCAAGTGTCTTTTAGGAGTGTGTGTGTGTGTGGGAGGGGGGGGGGGGGGGGGGGGGGGGGGGGAGGGGGCTGTCCTGTTGTTATTTAGACCAAAACTGAATGTTGGGATTCACATCATTCATTCCATTTCAATAATTAATTTTAATGATAAGTTAACCAGAAAATAGATTTTCATAGTAGAGCTCTCCAAAATAAACACTATAGATGTCAATCTAAAGTTGAGCTTTTTATACATAATTATTCCATTTAGTTATAATTTGTGTAATTATAGGAGAATGTTATTATTTCAAATAAATAAATATATGGTATATAAATTTTAGTAAGAGTTAAAATGAAAATTTAGCTTTGCAAGTTCCAGTTGGATAAAGTTCTAATTAGGGATTTATAATTCCAATTACTTTTCTTTAGAATCCCTTGTCAGTTTTACGGCATTGATCAGTTTAGATAAAAAAACAAAAATCAATATTGTGAAAGGTACAAGAAGTAATAAAGTTGAAGTTGAAAAAATTGTACTTTAGAAGTGTATAAAAAATAAACAAACAACGAAAGAGTCATTGAAGTTCGATTTCTGCCGCTTTGAAGCCCACGTAATCCCCACTCTCTTCCGGGAATTCTTTCCTGATGGCTTGCACAACGCAGGCCGGGAGAATCCTTCGGTTTTTCTTTCCGAGAACACCATGGACCCACCAAGTGAACTGCCGGTATGCCGCCAAGCGCCATGTTCTAAAAATAAAGAAACTGCTGTTAATAAAATTATCGAATTCAGTAATAAGGAAAATAGTTCTGAATACAAAAGCTGCACTGTCAACTCACCTGTTTACTATTGGGTCCGGTACTGGATTGAGTCGAGCATTGTGGATTGCCATAAGTGCCGTCCTCAAGACATCCGTGTCCAAACACACAATGCGAAATTTTGGGTGCGTAGTTATACATGTAACACCTACCGGTACAGAGAAAAACGGAATGATAACAGAATCCTTATCTAAACGGGTGAGCTAATTTCACATGAAAGCTTATGGCTGTTATGAAGAAAGAACTTGTGAGATATGATATAAATCGCGATTTTGCAACTGGAACTAAATTAAGCTGACTCGAAGCGAAGCTTTCTTAACTTTTTGTGGGACAAAACTGCAAACTTAAACACAAACCTGATTCATCAAACTTCTGGTTGAGCTCCTCTAGCTCTTGACAGCAAAAACATTCATCCTCTGAGGCCATGGAAACACAAACGCCGCATGTACACCACTCAGTGTTTCCAATTCTTGAGTTTTCAGTTGAGTCTGTTTCATTTACTCGATCGAACTCTTCGTCGTAGTCATCGACGGGCTCTTCACCGGGAGAATAAGTCGGCTCGAATTGAAAAGGCTCTATTCCACTCATAATAAAAATAACGCGATTGGAAAAACTAAAATATTACAAAATTATACTGTACGTGTTTTGCAAGCGCTGAAACTCTTTCCCCATAACATACGTCACAGACTCAAGTTGAAGACCGCTGACTAATAATTGGCGCCCACGGCTTTCGAGCCGAAAAAGCGGGAAAAAGCCAATTTGGCTAACTTTTTGCCAATCGGTAGAGATTTATCCCAAAAGGTTATTTATCCCGAAAAAAATGAGGGTCACTGTTTAAGAGAGCAAACTGCAAGCGAAGTTAACACAACGGCTACCCACCCTGTATGCATTTGAAAAATTCTCGCAGCGCGCGTGCTCATGCATGATGTGGCTTGACGTTGGGACATGAATTACGTGCGCAGTAAGGATGCGCATAAACAATAAGCGTGAACGTCCTTAAGGTGGCCCGCGGGTATTTATGAGGCTGACAGTTCCCTTTTTTAAGCGCGTTTTCGGAAAAACGTGAAGCGATTGCTTAGATTTTGAGAATAAATTCAGTGTATAAAGTCATAAATTTTATGGCGATCAAACGCGATTTGTTTAAGTTATGAGCGATTCTCGGAAGCCTTCGTTTTTAATAAAATGCGATTATTTTTAAAATGCTACGATGAATTTTTTTTGTAATTATCGATAGTTACCTCAAAACCGCTGTCAAATAACTTACACGACAACCCACTCCGTTGAATTCTTGAACGAGCGACTTGTTGCCTTTATTTTTTTGTGTGATATCACCAATCACGTGCTGACAAGTTTGCCATGTTTATCGATATTAAGTTGAAACATCTTCGAATATTCCTTGGAAATCTTCGTTAATCTTCGGCCATCTTCGGAAATTTTCGGAAAAATTTGGAATATGTTCGGAAACATTCGTATGACCTTCGGACAACATTTTGAAAATCTTCGGAATCTTCGGAAAATGGTCGGAAATCTTCGGAATATCATCAAAGACCTCGTTACTAGTAGTTTTATAAAATAAACAAAATAATACATGGTTGTGCGGAGATATGAAATTTATCTTCGAGTGTTTTAAGTCCTTGATATAAACTGGCTATGAAAGTTATTGCAAATAATGTGGCAACGTCAGTTTAGTGACATAAAGACTTTTTACTTACCAGTTGAGGAGGAAGGTACAGAGAACAAAGCTACGGAGACCAGAAACAGAAACAACACCGCAGTCTTGTTAGCCTAAAAGTTAAGAATAAAAAAAAATATTCATCAGTGGATTGTAAATGTCCATTAAAAATACTAAACCATCATATGTACCATTGTGCTAGGCATGAGAGCGAGAGCTGAGCTTTCGTGTGGTTAGTGTTTTCAGAAAACAAATTGCCGTGTTAAATTTGATTGTTGTCCGGCGTTGTCGCCGATTTATACTGAACTAAAACTTCCGCTGTCACTGAGGCAAAAGATCAAGTCAAGTTTCCACGTTCACTTGTTAAGTCTGTTGTCTCGTTGTTGCCGATAATTTCCGCGGTCACTGAAGCAGAAGGGTTGTAAATGCTAAAGCTAATTAACATAACCATGGATTGATATTCCGTTTGTTTCCCGCTTGTTTGTTCCATAACCTAGACCCATTCTTCTTCGCTTAAGCTGAACAGGATGTTTTCTTATAACAGCACGTAAACCACGAACATCATGCAGTACTATATAACTTTTATTGAACTTTTTTTAGTTGATTACGTCCCATTGTTTGCTTTCTTCGATCTTTGGTTTGCAATTCAAGGTCAAAGGAAGTAATATTCAAGTTTCCACGTTTACTTTTAGGGAGCTTTAGCAATGACGACGGCGACGCCGAGGACAACGCCTGGTGTAAAATGAATTTATATTTCACTCGAGAATTTCGAAATTATTCAGAGGGAATTCAGTGCATCTTTAGGAACTAACCGAAGCTTAATATGTAAAGAAAGCGTTCATCCCCAAACAGAAATACGCAAATTTAGCTGTCTTTGTTCACGTTCTCCAATGTACGCAGAACTTGGTCATTTCACGTTGTTGTTTCACAGAGAACGGCCAAGGAATGTACCAGGATTTTAAACGCAAGTGCAGAGGTATTATTGTTTTCCTCGTTAAACCTTTTGTTTGGTGACGTTCTCGTTCACGTTGCCGTCGTGGTTTGCTAAAGCTCCCTGAATCAGACGAGCGTACCGAAATATAATTACACAGGTTGTTTCAATTCACTATTAAGCTTCACTTAGTAATTATATCTGATATGTGTTTGTCAGCCGAATCAAGATTTATTCAATAAAAACAATCTTGAAGGGATTCCCACGCAAACAAGCCCCCAGCAAAGTTCACATAGATTTGAGACACTAGCTCTTTGACAAAGTGTGCTATTACTATTTACATTTTTCGAATGAATGGAAATGGAAAGGCTTTAATTGCATGACATCATGAAAATAACCACAAGACGAATAGTTTCTGATTGTCTAAATTATCGTCAAGGTCTTCCTATAAATCGATAGCAGTTAATGGTAATCAGTAAAGGAAAAAGGGTTGTGAATTCGATAAAAAGAAGGATTTTTGTGTCAAAACTTCAAATAAAACCTGGCGCTGCACCAACTATTTTTAACTTTGAAAGTAAGGTCATAAAGCGAAGCACTGACACGGGATTCTTCGCGACAAAACAAAGAAGTCAGTTAGACCAGGGTAACCCATTGTTGCAGGTTTTGTTGAAATGTTATGAATCACGCTGCATAGACAAAGCGCCGAGAATCTTTGACGAAGTCGAGGGTACTACCCCGGGTACTACTAAAAAAAATTGGAGGGGTGGCATGGGGTGGGATTGGAGCGCATTTTAACCCATTTCAATCCGAAATAATAATGTGATTTTCTCTTCCTTATTTCAGACTTGACTCCCAAAACGAATTTCAAATTCAGTGAACTGCCAGTGATGTTTATTATTTTTCTTCCAAGTCATGGAAGTTTGATATGCCTTTTTTCCTTGTATAAACGACAAAACGCAACTGATGAAATGAACGGTTTGATAATCATGCACATTCATCGAGTTCCTTGTTTGTCAGATCGGGCCGGGTTCTCAAGGAATCTCTGCAAAAGAGGTGTTTAAAATGATCTAACAACAGCTAATTAAGAGACTAGTGCAACATGTATCGGTCAGAAAAGGACGAGTGAGCGAGTTATCACCACAAAAACCATTTATCATTGCATTAAATGCAATTAAATACATAGGCGTACGGGCCGGGGGGGCTGAGGGGGCTGCAGCCCCCCCAAATTTTGGGCAACTCAGATTTTTTGGGCAGCAAGAGAAATTTGGGCAAAGCCAGTTTTTAAAGTAGTTTTCTTTTTTTTCTCGAAAAGATAGATATGTTCTATTTTAACCTGAAGTTGGCGTGGTTATTATTTTCTTGACAATGTGAGACCAGATTCACTAACAAGATTTACCCAAGATTCCTTATTTCGAGAGGCGCTGATATCTTCGTAACTGTAGGACGTAAATTTCCGGCGGCCACCATTTCAAGTAGAGACGTCAGTGAGAATCGATACGTCCAGAAAGAACGTGGAATCTAGTGAGATGTTAAATTTTAAGAACCAGTGAATGGACAGTTTGATGAATGCACCAAAGAAGCGTTGCTTGTACGTGGAAGCCAGCAGTTATTATGAACTTCCTTTTCTAAACGTTATAACAAATAAATTCATATTTCCTTTAATAATGGACACAATGATAGTCACTCAATTTGGGAAATTTATGTCACGGTGAAACACGACCCTGATAAAGAAAGCTTCTCCCGCGTTGCTAAATTTTACAAAATCGACGGCGAGATTCTGAAAGCCGAGCAGAAAATGTACGCGAGTTTTCGTCGTTTGCGCGGATTAGGCTACATGACTGTTTCAGAAATGCTGGAGACAATGCACGAGAATGGTCTATTTGATATGTCTCCAAAGTTTTCTTATGTGGTACATATCCTCGCAGAGCATGATACTTGCTACATCGTGTTCTGCAGAAAGATCATTGTGTGCATTGCGCAGATTGAAAACTTACCTCAACAGCACCATGGGGCAACGTTTCAGTAACATCGCACTTATTAACATTGAAAGGGCATATGCCAAATCTGTAGTCAACAATGAAAAGATCGTATCATTGAAATCTTCGGCCATCGAAATGGCAGATAGCTATTTCTTTTAAGGTGATTTATGAGCTCATATGATAAATTCATATGCAAGAACTGCACGAGAATATTTTCTCTTCTTATGTAGGCCTATGGTAGCTTATATTAGTGCATCGCAGTATGCGTACCCTCGTTTCTTCTCGACTTTTTCGTAAAAATTTGGGCAACTTGCGATAATTTTTTGGGCAAATGGTTCACCGCCCCCCCTGGCAAAAAATTGCCCGAACGCCTATGATTAAATATTTTATTGATCTCATTTTAAACAGCATCAAGCTCCCAACACCGCACCTGACTATTACAGTTTAAACTATTGTCTTTAGTAGCCGGGAGCATGAAACTTTCTTCTGCCTGATTTGTTTCCATCTCCAAAAGAAAAAAAATACTAGCTTCATTTTAAGGCATATTCCGCCCTCAGGTAAGTTACATCTTTAACAGTTGCAAAGCATATTTTTCCAAACTTAGTTACAAGCTGAAAACTTTACCAGCATTTGGATTTAAAAAAGTTGTTTTGAATGTTTTGTCATTTTAGCTTCCCTAACTCTTCCGATTTTCTTTTACTGTTTTTATAAAATATGACTGATATGATACTTTGTTCTATCAAAGTTTAAGATCTAGTAAAAAATATCTCTTTGCCACACGGATCCACTAATATGTTAACATGGCTGAACTCCATTTATTTTGTCGACAAATGTTTAATTTACCGTGTTATCCTTAAAAAATGAATACTAGTTCAATCCCCGGGTAAGACGACAGGATCACCCAAATACTCCTTTAAGGCATGCTTGCAGGATAGCAAACTCCCAGCATATTTATTACAGATCTTTCAGCACATCTTTCAATTTTCAATCGTTTACGAGAGATGTTAGACGGCTTTGCTCACTGTCAGGATCCAGAAAGACAAACCATAATAACTCTGAGACAAGCATTTCAACAACAAAAACTGACAGCCTCCAATACGTGGCGTAAACATTGTGAATGTTCTTATGGCCAAGCATTGCATTATTGAATCCTCAATACTTTTGTCGAACATTTCTTCGTTCTTTTCGGGGATTAAAAGTTACTTATACTATTCTTCCTACAACTTCTCAAATCAGTACAGAAAACGCAGTGCACCCTTATTGAAATCAATTTTTTGACATGTCCGGTATAATGTAAGGATTATGAGCAACCTCGAAAACTGTAATGCTAAAGCGGAAAGACGTTAGTTTAGTTATTAAGATCACTCAGAATCTACATGTTAAGGATGAACTTGAGGTTGAGATATGCAATCTTTTCCATTAAGCAGAAAAAAGTATACCAAGAAAAACAAAGAATCCTTGTTGCGCTAGAATTTCTTTGAAAAGTTAATTAACTAAATCAGGTCGTTTTCAAGTATTAAACTAAGTTTACATCTGATTGGAGTTCGTTTAGTCTGAACACTAAATTTCTCTAAAGCTGTCACGTTCAACTCTGCAGAACCGAAGGTTACTGCATGTAGCGTTGCGTGACAAGCTACAAGGGATTGCTGCGGAAATGGCTAAGGTCTCTTAAGTTTTCTTTAAAAAAGTTAGAAGTTGTCTGGTGGATGAAATACCTACTCCTTGTTAAAATGGTTATTCGTAGCAAATAACAAATATTAGTGTTAGGTTATGCATAGACTATGCGTATCTCAAGCTCGAGTACCCTGTAAAGTGTGTCAAGTTCAGTTTTTTCTGTGAGCTTGCTCTCACTCCTGATCGCCGCTGACAAGCACGGAATACCCTGCAGGCTTGTCACGTGTTTTCTTCAAGATCGCAATTCCTGTTCCCACCACGCAAGCAACCCACATCACAAACAGAGCCATCATGAGCGTGGGACTGAAACCTAGGAACGTCCAGAAAAAGTTCAGATGACAACACATTTAATCACAGGCTTCAAAAACTCACTGATTGAATATATTGGTATTAATAGGCAAAATGGAAAATTCATAGCACGCGCGCAGATAAAGATATATCAGTATAAGCACAAAAACACCGCGCACAAATGAAAACTATTATTTATCTTGTTATTTGATAATTTTAGACTTCAATACTCTGTATACATACCACTTTTATCCAGCACTTTCCCGTGCCTTTTCTCTCGTTTCTCGCGTGCCACGTGGAGTGGGCCCTGGGCCAAAGTGTATACTTTAGACATGTGGTCACTCACTTCACGTCTTCTTCGGCCACATGAAGGACATTTCTTTGCGCATTGGGAGTCTGGGTTGGTTGCGTTGCATACAATCACGTGACAGTTAACGAACACAAATGGATGGTCAGCAATGAATTTGAAGGCTTCCAGGCTAAACCGCTGTGCACTGACTGAAGGCACTGAGTTGTACTTTACAGTGACGTCATTCAGGCATCTGAGAGATGAAATTTTCATATTAGCGTTCCCACACTATCAACTGCTATTATATTAAGCAATTTTTTAAAGCAAAATAAGCTTCACGAATTAATTAAAAAGTAAGATTTGAGAAGAAACTGTTAATAATAATAATAATAATAAAATATTTATATAGCGCCAGTATCCTGAAAGTTCAAAAGCGCTTTACAGTAGTAACGTGTAAAAACAGTATTAAAAAAAAATAAATATAAAAATAATTAAAAGGTTACAAAAAGTGCTTAAAATCTTAGACTAATAAAAAATGTTGCTAAAACTGTTGCCCTAGATGAAATGATTCCTTCCTTTGTTAACTCAATACTACCATTTGCGTTCATCCATTAAGCGTGACAAATTTAATTAACGCGTAGTTTTACTTTTAAAACCTTAACGGTTTTGTCTGTACGAGTTATTTTTGAACAATGAAACGTTTGCGGTCTGGTCGCGAAACTGACAATGTTTTGGCGCCATATGATAATGTTTTCTTTACGAGCTATCAAAATTTTAAAGATTTGCCTGCTTACTTCGATGAAAGCCTGCTCAGAAAATATTATTACAATGGATAGGAAAAAAGATGACAAGTTTGGAAAGAATTATTGACCAGGAGTCGTTTTAGGGCAATATTTGCAATGCTTGATTCATTTGTCTTAAGATAAACGTAGCCAGATTAAATGTTTAAAAGTAAAACTATGCCCTGAATCATGGATGAACGCAAAGTTAATGGTATTAAAAAAAAAACATTTGCACATTTAAGACTGTGGTCTGACCGAAGTCTTTTACCTGCACTTGTTTTGGTTCCACTCACTATAAAAGAAAAATTATCCTTCACATACCCTTTTCTAATAAACTCATACTTCAATGAATTCGTCTGATCCTGAGTGGGCGTGGCATAGCATCGATCTGCTATGATTGACAGCTGCTTGTCACCTGATGTTACTGATACCTCAAATAACAGAAGTTTGCGCAGCACCACAGTAACAGGGAAATCATCCTTCGTGTAAGGACTCACGAATCTCTTGTCAGGAAACATGTTCAAAGAGAGTGTAAAGTTTCCTTTTCCTTCATCACTAAACACAAGCTTTCTGTTACTTGGTTTCCAGCCAACGGATGATACAACGCCATATTTGGAATACAAACAGCTGAACTGAATTTCTAGTTTCCGTACGTGTGTCACGACATCCTCTGCAGCCACAGGGATTTCCAAGACTGTGTTGGAGTAAACGATAGCTGTAGGTGTGTGCCTGCGTGTTGTGTTACAGCCAGTCAGCGGTGTCATAAGGGAGAAATGAGCTCTTGTTTCTTTAACTTTGCATGTGGTGTCCAGGAGCCGAAGATGTGATGGTCATATTGTCTCCGTTGCACTGAACATTAACACCTGGAGCTAAATAAAAGAGACACAAAAATAAATTGTACACTGTTTCAGCAGAACGAAAAAAAACTTGTCTGTAAATAACTCATTGCAGAATGAAGAGACAATTGGTATTTTAATATACGTCCTTTTTTGAGGTATTTTTTTGAGTCAGGGAAATTTTTGAATAAAGACATATGAATATGTTTACAGGAGGAGACTTAAACAGCCAATTGTGTAAAATGGTTTCATTGCAAATGTTTTATTTTTTTAAAAGGAAAAGGATTATTAACACTTGCCACCCTGTAATAAGGTTTGTGTTTTTTGCTAGTGAGGTATAAGTCAATACTTACCATAGCATGTCCTGTTATCTAATGATAAGCTCAGTTCTGGGTCTGGACATTCACATTTGTAGCCTCCAGCAGTATTAACACACTTGTGACTGCAGCTTCCATTTGACACAGCACACTCGTCAATATCTAAATGATAATTGTCTGTGTTAATAGCAGGCCATCATCCGTTTCCAGAAGAATTAAAACGGCCTACATAGCCCGATGTTGAAAGAAAACTAACTATGAATTATGACAAGAGCATATCAAGTAGAGTTGTCATGCTAACTGATCCGAGTTATCTGCAAAAAAAAACCCTCACCAGTGCATGAAATTACCTTGGAATTGTCCGTCCACTGACCATTTGCCCCACACTGCTTATAAAAGTATCCTTGCGGGCATGAGAACGAGCAAGTACTGTTGATTCTCATCTGTGACGTCACGCAACCGTTTGGTGATGTAAGGAAGCACTAACGAAAGGTCTTTATTTCTAGACATAGCGTTTTGCATGATACAATTTTAAAGTGTTTAGGATAAATAATTAATGGCGAAAATAATCAGAAAACTCACCGATGCATGAGACTGACTTAGCACTGTCCGTCCACTGACCATTTGCCCCACACTGCTTATAAGAGGGACCTTGTAGCTGGTATCTTTGTGGGCATGAAAACACACATTTCGTGTTGTATGTCATCTGTGACGTCACACAGCTATTAGGAGACGTTTTGACAAGGCGGCTAACTGTGAGGACTGGACACTTTAAGGCTGATATTAAATTTAAAGAAAATAACAGTTTTTCTTTATGCGCATTATTACTGCGCACGTAATTCATGTCGCAATATTACGCTAGTATCAACACGTCATGCATCGAGTGTGCACGCTGAGTAAACTGTCTGAACACGTATATGGCTGGTAGCAGTTGCATTAACTTTCATGGGAGCTTGGTGACCGCATTTTTCTTTACGTGGATCGTTGCCTTTAAAAATTCTCTCCATTTTTACGAAAAAAAAATTGACCAAAAGATATTTTGACCAGATATTTTTTCGTATTTTTGACTCACGTTGGCTCGAATTTATGTATTTTGTGGCCGAGCACAACAACAGTTCCTCCAAAGGTTAATTCTCCCAAAAGGAATATATGACACCCGTTTCAAATATTTACTCAGTATATAAATTGGACCTAATTTAGTTCAATAATAATCTTTATAAACAGATATAAATAATATAAACAGAAGATGTATTGGTTGTTTTAAAACTGAAATTAATATTTGCGGACATTTATTTAAATGGAAGTGCTTCGAATTGCTTTAATAGGTTTACTTAATTAACTCACTGATGAACTGTTAAATTCAACATGCATGTTTCGGTGTCTTGTGAAGACAAAGATAAATTTTATTAAACTATTGCATGGCAATTAAGGGGGTTACCTTTGAACCTGTCCTATAAAACTTAAGCACGAAAAAAATAATGATATTTATTGAGCATTTACCTACCAACGGTTTCGCAAACGGAAGGAAAGCGGTAATTGCACCAAGTGTCGTGCAAAAGACCGTTTCTATAAATACAAACACAAGGTTCTCTTCCGAGATGGTTGTTGGGTTCTCCCTTGACCCAGTAAAAATAAGAAGGGCGTGATCCGTCAACCCATTTCCAGCTTTTAGTGTCTGTCGGATTTCTGTATAAACCAATATGAGTGCAGAATGCTGTTAACCTGGCAGAAATAAATTGATTTTCAGCTTGTGAAGTTATCACTGCGAGGTCAGCTCACATTGCTCTACAGGCAGATCTTGCTGCGTTCCAGTTCAGGGTCTTTGTTAAGATTCTGTAGCATTAACCTTGGAAGTAAACCCAACTGTTTCGGCATATTCCTAAAATATGGGAGGAAAAAAGGAAAAACGAAACAAATAAAAACGCTTACATAACTATTTTTTTATAGAATCGAATGCCACACTACAAGCTTAAGTATCCCCAGCAATGCTATATCGTGTTAGCCAGTCCTGATATAATAACAATATAATACAGAATAGGATGCATTTTACACTAAGCGAAAGAAGAAACCCGATATTAATTCTAACCCTATCCTGCAGGCCAGAAAATTGGAGCTGGAAGACGATTTGGTCTAAATATTAAAAGGTGAACTGAAGCAGATGAAACACGCAGCTGTAAACACTCTTGTAGCCACGGAGCCCCTGAGCCCCTTATTATTCGTTTCTATTTGTCGAGTCCTTTGTTTCCGTTTTTTGTCGTGCATGTTTGTTCTTGTAATTAGCTTTGTTGGTTATTTTAAAGGTTATGTTACGTGTTATATTTTCGTGTGCATTTTTTATCTTCCTATTTTGCTGTTACGCTTAGCGTTTTCTGCGGTGTTTTTTAAGTTGTCGTTGTCCGAATGTTTAAGTTGCCGTGGTGTTCGCTCAAATCTTGTTTTTTCCTATTTTTCCATTAGTTTTTCTCTTTCTGTATTAGTTTTCCGTTTGTTTCTTTTCTTTCGTTTAGTTTGTCTGTGTTGTTTGTTATTTCTGCAAATCGCTTGTTTAAAGCGCGTATTTTGGAATTGGGCGTTTTTGTTTTACCGTCGATTTGACACAGCTAAGGCCTGTATGTGTATCATCTTAATTGAAAGTCAAGACAATCTTTATTAAGATGATTTTAAATCTCAAGTTAAGATGATACTACTTAGATGAAGGAAGGGGTGAATAGGGATACGCAAATCCGTTGATCCGTGCTATTTTTTGGCCAAATCCGTAAATCCGCCACTATTTTTGTTCAAATCCACATCCGCATTCCTTGAAAATTTTCTGTGGTATAGTTTCACTGCAACGATCAGTAGATGTTGTTTTTTATGCCAATTGTTTAAGAAGTTTCGTTTCATTGCTTGTTTCAGCAAAAATTCCGCCATACCGACGAAGACCGACCAAAGTGATCCGAACTTCGTTTAGTATCCACGATCCCAACTTCCTGACACGAAAAGTCCAGAATCCGGGCCAAAAATCTAAGCTAATCCGCGATCCGTTGTATTTTCAAAATCCGCGAATCCGCTCGATAAATCGAAAACGTTCACAATCAGTGCGTCTTTTAAGGCCAAATCCGTCGATCCGCGAACCTCTTTACCCCCCTCATGAAGACCTGCCTTACCTCGGCACCAGTTTTAAGATGAAAAAGTCGTCTTACTTTAAGATTTTAGTTTTTAAGGAGTAATAAATAAACTTTTAGTCTTAAAATTGGGTCGCGCCTACAAGCAACTCTACATTTCATGAACACCAGCTTGAGAATGATGCACTCAAATAGCAGTTAACGAAGAAATCGTCTTAAACTGAGATTTTGGTCTTAAATAACGAAGTTAACTGAAAAGGAAAATATTCGGCGTTGAATTCTAGCAGGCAACTGTTTTCGCACCGGCCTAATATATATTAACAACCGGGTTCAGTATATGATAGTGAAATACGTTTTTGTTCAGTTATGGAGAAATTTCATTTTGCTGGTATAACTTTAAAAATAATTTCTTCCTTTGCAAGCGTTCGTGGCAACATTGAGTCCCTTTAATCCTGAAAAGCGAGAGGCGTTGAGCCATAATGATTGTTAACTCGATCTTGCATCAAGAAATGTTCGATCGGCAGATCAATGATGACATTGATCTGAGTATGTTGATTTCAACTGTAGAGGAAAAAATTCCAATAAAATCTGAAATAAAAAAGTTGTGAAATTTGAAAGAAAATAATTGCAATTGAATCTTATATTTCCTTGTACGTTCCGAAAAAAGGCCGTGTCAATGGTATACACACGAAATGCCGATTAAATGTATATTTGATAGAATTGAAAATCGAATTAGACGTTGAGTTTATTTCAGTGGACCGTAATGTAATTTCATTGATTTTCTTTTTATAAGTGTTGTATGAAAGTGACCAAAAGTGAATATTCACCTCCCTTCTTTGTTGTAGATTTCAAGGGAAAACGTTAATGCAGAAGATATAACTGCGATCAGAGTTATCAAAGATATTTTCCTGACAGCGAAACAATTAGCAAACTAGCATACCTTTGCTTTGAGAAGTGTACCGTAACAGCAATATCGAAAATGCCAGCAGGAATATAGACAATCTGTGGAAAGAAGCCATCCCAACACAAACACTCCAAAATAAACTTCCTGAAACTTTTAGGTTCAGAGCGAGATTTATACAAAACTCACGGATAGATCTGAGTGTGTAGAGTGAATAAGAGAGTATTGGAGAACCTCTGCACTAAGATGACTGCCACGGTGCATTTAGGACAACGCGTTTTTTCAGGAGCTAGATTATTCAAATACTTGGGGTCATAAGCTACATGGGCTTTGTTATTGTTGACGTAGTTAGTATTCAACTAGACTGACAACGACGTGATGGAACATTGTAAGGAGTCATGGCTCTATATAGGTCACGTTTATTTTGAACGTCCAGGGGCTCCTGTGGATGAAAGATCGGCAAACTCAAAATGTAGAAAAAGAAAAAAAAAATAGTTAGCAACAAGAACGGCCGACTATCGCTGTCAAGAAAATACATAAAAAATTATGATTACCGCGAAGTCGTTTGTCATTCCAGGCTCACTTGAGAGGTTTGCTTAAACGGCAAAACAAATATTTAATAGTTGTAAGATTTTAAAAAGAAGTCATGTCACGCATACCAAAGAGTCATTGTAACACTTCCTAAAGAAACACGAAAAATAATCTGGGCTCTGTGGAGAAATCTTATACTGTATCTTCTCGAAGAATCACCCCCGTTCATCTCCTTGGCCAAAAGAGCAATTTTTAAATAAGCACCCGGACGCTTATTCGAGGAAATACGGCAATGTGTAGATTAGACTGATGTATAGTTAGACTTAATTGATTTGAATTAAGTTATGTCGTCTCTTCGTGCCAGTCAGCAGCCAGTGCATGTTCGTCTTTCGCGGGTCATATAGCATAAAATGAGTTTCCCTAATGGTCGCGGGTCGCGGGTCGCGGGTCGCGGGTCGCGGGTCGCGGGTCGCGGGTTTCAAGTCGCGTGTCGCGGGTTTTAAATAAGGGCCTGTTTACATGATTCCGGAATGACTTTCATTCCGGAACGAAACTCGTTCCGGAATGAAGTTCGTTCTGCATTTACATGACAGAGTCGACCCGTTCAACCAAAGGCATTTTCACGTGCGCGGTTTTCGCGCGAGATCAAAACAAGGTGGCGCATGTTTCGCGCGAGATCAAAACAAGATGGCGCATGCTTCACGCAAACTTGTTTTTGTGCCCATTTATTGCCGTAACTGCAATTTAAACGAGTAATTTGACCCTAGAGCTGCTTCTTTGGGCTAAACAGTAATTGCTATTACGTTTTTTCGCTCTGAATTCAAACTGTGGAGTCCGTATGCGGTTTTCGAGTTGCGATTTCATCTCGGAACGAAATTCGTTCTGTGTTTACATGATACCAGAATGAAATGTCATTCCAGAACGAAACTTTCATTCCGGAATGAAAACGGGAATGAACTCATTCCGGAATGACTTGACTTTCGTCTCGGTATCATGTAAACAGATACAAAGAAATGTATGGGGATGGAATGAACTCGTTCCGGAATGAAAGTCATTCCGGAATCATGTAAACAGGCCCTAAGTCGCGGGTTTTGAAAAAGTCGCGGGTTTTGAAAAAAGTCGCGTGTTTTTAAAAGTTGCGAGTTTTCGATAGAAACCATTTATTTCTCAGTAAAATTCATTCAAACAAATTTAAACTCGTTTTCTTGGGAACTACGTTACAAAGTAGCCAATTACTTTGCGGGTTAAACAATCAAATTACGAACTTCGGAACAAACTCCCCAACTTTGGTCCGGCTAAACTTCCCAAGTTTGCAAGTTGAGGAGGAACAAGACATGTTGCTCGAAAGTCATGGTCATGTCGGAAATTCAGGTGAAGAAAACATGGCAGCCGCGGTAATGCTCCAGCGATTCCAGTGGCTAGAGTTACAAAATATTTGGTTGAAGTTGAAGAGCCTGACGTCGTTTCGCATGAGCGATCTGCCGATAAATAAATTTTACGTCGGCTGAAATTTGGTCAAATTTAACTTTTTATATACAGCAAATACATACATGTTTTCTTCCGATGGTTTAGCGAAGCAAAACCATTTCTGTCAACATAACTACAGAAGGGTTTTTAAAATCTGCGCCAGTTAAAAATATTTTAAAGAGTTTTTGCCACAGAATACTAGTAAAATATATTTATCAACCGTACGCGTTCAATCATGAATACTTTGGTTCAACTTCATGATCGCTCGCGCGCAACGTTGTTTTCAAACTTAAAAGCTTGATTGCAAATCATGCAATGTTTGATACCCAATTTGAACATGTTTTTTTTTTCAGGACGTGATGCAACGGACGGTATATGTAATCCTTATACTTACTGTGGGTCAGAACGTTGATACCGACGCCGTGCTTGTTCAAACAACTATTTTGAAACTCGAGCAGCTAGAATCGCTGAAATATTTCTGCCACCACTTTGTAACGTGTCTCGTTCCTCCTCAACTTGCAAACTTGGGAAGTTCAGAAGTTCAGTCGGCAAAGTTTGGGAAGTTTGTTCCGAAGTTCGCAATTTGACTGTCTAACTCGCAACGTTACTTCGTAACGTAGTTCCTAAGAAAACGCGATCATTTTAAAACCGGCGTCTTTGCAACCGGTTTAAATTTGTTTGAATGAATTCTACTGAGAAATAAATGCATTCTATTGAAAACTCGCAACTTTTAAAAATACGCGACTTTTTTCAAAACCCGCGACTTTTTCAAAACCCGCGACTTATTTAAAACCCGCGACACGCGACTTGAAACCCGCGACCCGCGACCCGCGACCATTAGGGAAACTCCATAAAATTATATGTTAACGCATGCTGTTTGTGTGAGCATATGCACTTGACCTTAAGCAGACCTCAAAAAATTGTTTTCTTAGGAAGAAAAAAACCAAATAAGTAACGATAAACCGTAAATAAGCAGGGATGTTAGCGACTGAAGAAAAGTAGAAAGGATTAGAGACAAATAAACTTGAGAAAACTGTCCAATTTTTGAAGATACCCAGTGCGTCACGTAGCCTGTAAACAACCTCTCTTGGTCAAAAGATTACGAATGAAGGCCTACTCTCGGACCCCAAATCGCCCAAAGTCGCCCAAAATCGCCCGTGGACAAAACAAGCTAAAATCGCCTTAAGTCGCCTTTCAAAAGTAGCCCCCAAGGCCTAATCTGGGACCCAAAATCGCCCATAGTCACCTAAAGTCGCCAAAAACCGCCTTAAATTGCCCAAAACCGCCCGTGATTTTGCACAAAATAAGCTAAAATTGCCTAAAGTCGCCCGAAGTTAAGGCGACTTTGGGTCCCAGAGCAGGCCTGAGTGACGAGCAAGTTATCACCACACAAACCATTTATCATTGCATTAAATGCAAATGAACATTTTATTGATCTGATTTTAAACAGCACCAAGCTCCCAGCACCATACCTGACTATTACAATTCTAATTTATGATCAAATAAGCAGTGAGCATGGGACTTCTCTCTGTCTGATTTTTTTCCATCACGAATTGGGAAAAAAAGGTTGCTTCATGAAAGGGAATTCGGTTGTTGGCAAGATATATTTTCTACAGTGTGCCGCACATGTGAAAATTATCTTACCACGCTTGGTATGATCGAAGCTGAAAACTTTACATGCATTGTAAAATAGCACGATGTTTTGGATGTTTTGTTATTTCTTAACAGCTTACACTTCTGATTCCCTTTTCCTTTTTTCCTATAAAACAAAACTTAATTCCATGCCTGACTATCCATGTTACAGCCTTCTCTACTGAAGCCTATTTCTTTGCCACCGGATATGTCAACCTGACTAAACGCCATTTATATTGCCGACAAATGTTTAATTTACCTCTTTACTCTTAGAAAACGAATACTAGCTAGTTCAATCCCTGAGTATGACGACAAGGTGTCACTCACATTTTCCTTTGATGTAAGCGTTCAATTCCATCAATTCCCAGGATATTTATTACAGACTCCTTCGTTAACTTCAGTTCTTAATTTCTGATCCCGCATCGAAAACAAAAGGAAGAGGTCAAGAGAGATTTTAGACGATAATTACAGCCAGGATCCAAGAAGACGAACTATAGGCGAAAAAAGTGGCAACCTTCAATAAGTGACGTACACTGCAGCGTGTATGGTTCTATGGCCAAACATTGCATTATTGTTCCTCAACACTCACTCGAGCATTTTCTTCTTTTCCTTCGGGGATTAAACGCTAGTTATGATATTCTTCCTAAACCTGAGTTACCAAATAATCAAAAATGCAGAGCACCCTTAATCAAATCAATTTTTTGACATGTCCGGTAAAATGTAAGGATTGTGAGCAACCTCAAAAACTAATGTGCTAACGAAAGACGGAAGGTTAGTTATTAAGATCACTCAGAATCTACATGTAAAGGATAAACTTAAACTTAAGAAATGCAATTATTGTCATTAAGCAGAAAAAAATAATGTGAAAACCTTTTCGGCTCATCTGATCACAGAAACTTATAGAAAGAGAATAAAAAAATCGTTGTTGTTAGAATTTCTTTGAAAAATTAACTTAACTAGGTTGTTTCCAAGTATTTAGTTCTGCATCTGGTTGAAGCTCGCTAACTCTTAATGCTAATTTTTCCTGCAGATGGTTTTCAAAGCTGTCACGTTCTACTCTGCAAAAAATGTAAGTGCAGCGTTCCGTGACAACCTGAAAGGGACTAGTGAAAACTACTACAGTTGTTAGAAGTTATCTAGCGGATAGAATACCTACTCCTTTTAAATCAGGTTATTTGCAGCGACTAATACTTTGTTGTTGACAATTTAAATTCATATCTCAAGCTCGAGTATCCTAAAGGTTTGTCAAGTCCAGTTGTTTTCTTTGAGGTTGCTCTCACTCCTGATCGCCGCTGGCAAGCACAGCATAAGCAGCAGGCTTGTCACGTGACTTCTTGAAGGTCATCACCGCTGTTCCCACCACGCAAGCAACGCACATCACAAACAGAGCCATGAGGAAGGTGGGACTGAAACCTAGGGAAATCGACATCACATATAAGAAATACGTAAAGGTGACAAAATAATAGGTAGTTTTTAAGACCTAAATTTGATCACAGACTCCAAACTTTCTCTGATTAAATATACAAATAGTTAAAGACTAAAATGAAAAACAAATATACAAACATGATTAAAATTATTATCATTTCGTTATTTCAAAATTTAAGACTTTAAAACTCTATCCACATACCACTTTGATCCAGACCATTCCTGCGCGTTTCCTCTCGCTTCTGTCGTGCCAGGTGGAGTGGGCCCTGGGTCAAAGAGTACACGTCAGTCACGTGATCAATCACTGCTCGTCTTCTTCGGTCACCTGATGGACATTTCTTTGCACACTGGGAGTCTGGGTCAGTCGCGTTGCATACAATCACGTGACAGTGAACAAACACAAAGGGGTGGTCAGCAATAAATTTGAAAGCTTCCATGCTAAACCGCTGTGTACTGACTGAGGGGGCTGAATGGTACTTCACAGTGACGTCATTCGGGCATCTGAGAAATGAAAGTTTCAAATTAGCGTTCCCACACCATGAACTTCTTTTATGTTAAGCATTTTTTTTAAAGCAAAATAAGCTTCACGAATTAATTAAAAAGTAAGATTTGAAAAGAAACTGTTGCCCTAGATGAAATGATTTCTTCATTTGCTAACTAAATGCCTTTGGTAAACGACCAGTCCATTTCTTTGTACATTTTAAGGCTGTGGTCTGACCGAATTCTTTCACTTAGGCCTGCACTTGTTTTGGTTCCACTCATTATAAAAAAAAAATTCCTTCACATACCCTTTTCTAATGAACTCGTACTTCAAGGAATTCTTCTGATCTTGAGTTGGCGTGGCGTAACAGCGATCTGCTATGATTGACAGCTGCTTGTCACCTGATGTCACTGATATCTCAAAGAACAGGAGTTTGCGCAGCACCACAGCAACGGGGAAATCATCCTTGGTGTAAGGACTCACGAATCTCTTGTCAGGAAACATATTCAGCGAGAGTGTAAAGTTTCCTTTGCCTTCATCGCTGAACACAAGCTTCCTGTTACTTGGTGTCCAGCCAACGGATGAAACGACACCATATTTGGAGTAGAAACAGCTGAACTGTATTTCTATTTCACGCACGCGTGTCACGACATCCTCAGCAGCCACAGGGATTTCCAAGACTGTGTTGGAGTAAACGATAGCTGTAGGTGTGTGCCTGCGTGTTGTGTTACAGCCAGTGAGTGGTGTCGTAAGGGTGAAGTGAGCACTTGTTTCTTCAGCTTTGCATGTGGTGTCCAGGAGGCGAAGGTGCTCACGGTCAATGCCACGGAGGAGGGACTTGGGAATGATGATGGTCATGTTGTCTCTGTTGCACTGGACATCAACACCCGGAGCTAAATTAAAGAGACACAAAAATAAATCGTACACTGTTTCAGCAGAACGAAAAATAGCTTGTCTGTAAATAACTCATTGCAGAATGAAGGACAATTAGTATTTTAATATAGGTCTTGTTTTTGAGTTAATTTTTTGAGTTGGGAAAAATTTTGAATAGCGACATATGAATATGTTTACAGAAGGAGACCTAAACAGTCAATTCTGTCCAATGGTATAAAAAGGAAAAGGCTTATTAAGGTTTGTGTTTTGCGTTAGTGAGGTATGAGTCAATAATTACCATGGCACTTTAATAACTGGACACTTTACAACTGAAATTGAATTAAAAGTAAATAATAGTTTTGGAAGTATGGCAAAGCAGCCTGCATAACAGTGACACATTACTATTATTATTAGAAAAACATTAATTAAGATATAATCAGTAAACGTACCTTTACATGTAACTGCCTTGGCACTGTCCGTCCACTGACCATTTGCCCCACACTGCTTATAAGAGGGACCTTGTAGCTGGGATCCCTGTGGGCATGAAAACGAGCATTTCGAGTTGGTTTTCATCTGTGACGTCACGCAAATATTCGGCGTTGTCTTGACAGCACTTTCAAGGGGTAAGAGCTGGACAGGTTGGAACTGAAACTTAAATACAACGTTATAAAGAAAACAACAATTAGACAGTTAACAAAAGGGAAGATTTATATTGTTTGCTTGCCAGACATAGTTTTGATTTTCTGGTTAAATGTTATTCTTCGGACATAAAAGCTACACTGGGTAAGGTGTAAAACTTCTTGCTAATTTGAGCTCAAATAAAGCAGAAATATTGCTTACCTCCATTCCATTCCTATAAAATAAAGATTGTTTTGCTTTGACGAATGTTCCTATGAGTTTATAAAAGCGTGCGAGTTTCAGTAATTTAGCTGTTCAGACAAATCGGTCAAAAATTGCATTTGATGATTTTTCAGCAATTTCATAACTACTACGTCCACTCTCACTTGCCACACCAAAGCCCTAAAGGGAAATCGTCTTCATCACTCTTAAGTGCAAAACTGATGTTTGCGGAATTTAATCCCGCAAATGTAATCACGCAATGGATTTTTTTAAAACTTCTCTCACCCATAACAATGTGCAATCTTTCAATTTCTATTACCTTGGAAACTGTCGCCCTTTATAGGAATTCTGCTGTGACACCATATGCCCACATAATTGTTGCTCTTAGCATCAGCTCCACTGCCTGACATAGTGATTTCCTTTGCCAGCCTATCGTTGACGTAGATTTTTACGTTAGTACCACTGACTACTGACTTGAGTTTATACCAGGAGCCAGAAGATACTGCAAAGCCGATTCTTGGGCTGCTCTCTGGTCCAGAGCTTGTTATGTACATGGAGTTGCTCCACAAAAAATATCCCCATGCTTTTGTTACAGCGCTGTTAAGAAAAAAGAAAGGATGCGTTTCCGCACCGATTGAAATGAAAAAAAGATTCAATATATTTAAGATATTTTGGCAATATAAATATACCAAAAGAATAATCGTTTGATTCAGTCAGATGGATCGATAGATCGATTGATTGACTGACTGATTGATTTTTCATTGATTAATTGTTTCACTCGTTGTTTCGTTGATTCTTTGTTTTATTGTTTAGATGCAGTATGTATATATTCGCCGCGCTCATGTTAGAGAGACAATTACAGAAATATATGGCTAATCTTTGGGACTCATTAGGTAATGATAATTAGTATAATTGTGTAGCTCTGAGAACGTTTGCAGTCTGATTGGCTAATGGCCGCCCTGTCGTTGTTGTTCAATAGTTGGGAAGTTCTGTTCATGCATCCGCTGACTACCAGCCCAATGATTACTTTGCAACTTGTGAGAACATCGCTCAGATTTCATATGAGAGAATGTATGGGAAGTTGCTCCCCCCCCCCCCCCCCCCCTCTCCCATATCATAATTCTGATCGAATGCGCAAATATAATTAATAATCAAATATAATTAATAATACAGTGGCCTATGATATACTCAAGGTTAAAAACGACAAAGTTAACAGCTCCAATGAATACACAGTCACTATTTACCACATTTAAGAAAATATTTAATAATTTATTATTTAATATTTTGATAAAATTTACTTTGGTGCGAAAATGGTACTCACGATTGTGTTGTCACACTGCCTGTTTTGTACTTAAAAATGTGGCCACAGCCCTTGCTACTTAACACTTGTATTCGGCTTGTAATTACTAAAGAAAAAACGAATTGTTACTAGAAATATGTGAATCAAATTGATTAGTTAAGGCTCAGTGCTGGTAAATAAAGCTTATTCCTAGTTCAAATTTTATAAATGTTGTAATCTACAAATGAAAACGGATTTTCACCAGATCGTCCACAGGAAGCAGTGACGCCGCAGTTGTGAGAGCGCTCGCCTCCCACCAATGTGGCCCGGGTTCGATTCCCCGACCCGGTGTCATATGTGGGTTGAGTTTGTTGTTCGTTCTCTTCCTCGCCCCGAGGTTCTCAGTCCGGTTTTCATCCCTCCGCATGACGTTTGTGAAATTGTCACTCTGTGGTACCGTCTGTATGTTCTCTGGGCGGGGGGGGGGGGGGGGGAGAGATTTTCTCTTCAACAATGTTCTCCCTGGGTATTCAAGCCTGAATTGGATGTCAGTCTCAAGTTGACGCTAAGATCATGTTATTTCCTTGTGACAATTTCACTGTTTAAAATAGAACAATTTGTTTATTTTTTGTCATCGATCCTGAGAGGAATTTAATTATTACTGACAGGCACAGTGGACGAAGAGCCACCCTGTGGAAGTGCCACTGCAAATTCCCATTTATTTATTATTTATTTTAAGCTTAGATGCATGTGATCCACGTACGTTGTACTTTACAATTATTTGTGAAAGCCCGAATAATTCAGAAGCAGATTAGTTTTGAGCAAATTGCAAGTGCCGTGCTTAAGTATCTTATTTTATCGTAATCTTACCGTACTTATCTGTGTTCAAGGGTGTGGTCCATAGTCTCGCTGGGCCATAATGCCACTGAGCGTCACTGTAAGGAATACTTCCTGTCCATGATGATCCGCTGTCACTCCAAGTACCAATCAGATTCTTCCACGCACCTGATAGAACAGATGACGTCTAACTAAATAATGTTCAATTTAAATGTAGATACGCACATTCTTGCTTTCCGCATTGAACATATGGTTTTGCCAAACGTAATGACTAAAGGAAAATTGTGGGGGTGGTAGTCAGCGGCGGTAGTCAGTGGATGTCTATAAGCTGGCGCATGAGCGGTTCCTGTCTTTGTGAACTTGCCAAAAACTTGCCAAAACAATAACAACATAGTTCGATTATTAATATTTTTTTTATAATAGTAAAATAAGATTTTCTAAGTTTTGACTTTAAAGCAGCGAAAATTTCTCCAGAAAGGTTCTTGGTGTCAATATGTAGCGTTTGTTATGAATCAAAACCATCGCGCTATTGTTCTTGCTTGATTGTTTCTAGGTTGTTTGTTGACTTGGTCGTTCTTTGTTCTACCAAATTTATAAACCCCTTGTGAGCCAGTTGAAAATCGTGGTACAATCATTTGCATTTCAGCACTAAAAAGTAGCACGTCATCACATAATTCTTTTAGATTTTTAGTTAAGAGAATTGAACCCCTTTATAACAATTGATTCCACGGAATGGTAGTCGTGATTGTCATAGCTTCCATTTCGCTGGAAAAGATTGCCTGTTGCATCATCGTCCACAAACCGCTGACTACATCGTGAATTGCCATGGAGGCATTAAATTTCGGCCCTATGTTACAACTGTGGATTCGAACCTTCTATATACGCTGACTGTTCAAGCTGTGTAAGAAACAACGGTTACGCCTCCGCTTTCTTTAACTACAAAGAGCAGTTTTATGAAGCTTTCTACCTCGCCAATAACACGTGCATGTTCCATGGTGACTCGATGATGGTGAAATCCCTCTGATTTCGCGAACTCTGCAAATTCTCTTGAATTAATCGGTGGTCCGTTGTCGCTTTCTAGCTGTCTTGGGGTGCCATGAGTGGCAAACATTGTTTTAAGTTTTTCCGTGGTTGGTTGAAAAGCTGCCAAGTGAGTCTTCACAACTTCAGGGTATCTTTTTCTCTTGTCTATGGCTACTAGATTGTAATGGCCATCAGGGTAGGGTCCACTGAAGTCTACAGCTATCACGTCCCCAGGTTCCTTGGTATGTCTGTGACTTTGACTGGTTCCTGACTGTGCTGCTTTGTGGTAACGTGGCATTCACAACACTGACCTATGATCTGTTCGATCATACTGTCCATGGTTGGAAACCAATAGTTCCCTCTTATCATCTGCTTTGTTTTGGTCATTCCCAGATGTCCAAGGTGGTGTGCAGCGTTGATGACTTTTCTCTGTAGGATTCTGGGGATAATGATCTTATTCATTCTGAAGAGTAGGCCATCTACAGCATACAGCTCACTATGCACACAGTGAAACGGTGTGATGTCTGGGGCCTTTTTGTGCTATTCCCAGTCTGCAGTAAGTATTCTGACGACAGTTTCTGAAGTTGGGTATCTTTGCAGGTTTCTTTCTTGATTTGATCTATAACAACAGCATGTTCAGCTGTCACGACGTATTTGATTACTCTCTCTACAGCATCATTTCCTTTCTCTGGCAGTGGGTGTCTTGATAGGAAGTCGAGTGGATCTGCATCGTCCTTTCCAGGTTCATAGATTAGCGCAAAGTCGACATCTTGCATTCCTATAACCCACTTCTCCATTCTTGGTGGCGGTCGCATGGTCGCCTTGTTAAAAAGTGGTAGCAATGGCTTACGAGCTGCGATGATCTTGAATTTTGGTGCTCCAAGGAGGTAAATGGTGAACCTGTTCTTTGCATAATGTACTGACAGGGCATCTTTCTCTGTCTGGCTGTATCTTTTCTCTGTGTCAGTCATAGTGCGAATAATGAAGTGGACTGGCTGGAGACCACTGCCTGTCTCCTGAAATAATCCGACTGAGAGTCCTTCATGGTAGCTGGCTTCAACTCTTACAACGATTGGTTTAGCTGGGTTGAATTATTTCATTGTGCTTTTACTTGTTATGCTTGCCTTCAGCTTCTCAAATGCTTCCTTCTCTTCTGCTCGCCAATTGAACTTTGCGTCTTTATGGGTCAGCTTACGCAAGGGTGCGATTAGTGATGCCTATCTTTGGATGGACTTTGATAGGTATCCGGTCATGCCAAGAAAACCTCTCACAGCTTCTTTTGATTCTTGTGGGCTGCTTTCTATTACAGCTCTGATTTTCTCTGGTTCTGGCTTTAGCCCATCCTTTGTGAACTTGTTTCCATAGAATTGTATCTCCTCGACTCCAAACTGGCACTTGTCAGAGTTAAACGTGACTCCAAAATCCGCTGCTCTCTGCAGGACTGCTTCCAACGTCTTGTTGTGCTCCTCCATATTTCTTCATCCGAGCAGGATATCATCCCGTTGGTTGATACACTTTGGTATGTCTCCAAATTCGGTAATAGGCTTCAACAAAGAGATCTTGTGATGCTTTTGCTCCAAACATCAGACGTTTCGGTCGCATGTTCCCCAAGGTGTGCTAAAAGCAGCAATCTTCCTGGATCTGGGTGAAGTAGGAGAAGACAGTACAGTCAGGAAATTTGTACATGAAGTCTTCAGCAATCGGTCCCTGGGTGATCCTGTGTCTCTCTATGAATGTGTTGGGTACCCTGAGGTCCACGCTAGCTCTGATCATGTGCGGTTCAAGTTTTCCCTACCGCGTTGGTTGAACCACCAAGGGTGAACACCATGTCACTGTTTCACCTTCAGGCACCTCTTCGAATATCTCCTCCTCTACACACTGCCTCAGTCATTTCTTTAACGGCTCTTGCAAGTAGTAAGCCACTGGTCTCGGTCTTTGAGCTACGGGTACTGCATCTGATGTCTCTGATCTTCACGATGCCTTTAAATACGTCACTGTATTTATCGGTGATCTCCAGGTCCTTATCTTGCTTGACACTTTTGATGTCTGGTGGTTCTTCCTGAATTCTCAGGTCATTGTTCTCTGATCGATCTGTAACATACCCCGTTCTTGAAGGGTACTTTTTCTGATGAGGGGTCAAGAATTGATTCTTCCTATGACCAAAACAAATCTTACAACTGCCCCACAGGTCTGGTTCCTTACAGTGGCTATTAACTCTCCTTTTACAGGTAGCTCACTCTGCAAGGTGCTTAGCTTCACTCTGCTTGTTTGTAGTTTGAGTTTCACGCTGGGTCGGTTTGTTAGTGCTTTAAATGGAGTTCATCCAAGACATTTACTTCTTCTCCGCTGGCGGGCTCAGCTCTAACATCAACATCTTATATCTTCACTGACACGGTTTTTTCTTTACCAGCAACTTTGATTATCTCCACTTGCTTCAGGTGCCTTTTGGCTTGGCAGAAGAACTCATCATCCGAGCTTGTTGAGTTGTCAGCATCTTCTTCTTCTTCAGTAGTTTTCTTGACGCGGCGCTTATGCCTTGGATTTTCTGGAGGCTTGTGGTTGGGTCTTTGCTCTTGCAATTTCTTGCTGTGAGGTGGGTCCTCGGACTTGCACACAGAACTGAAATGATTGAACTTTTGACATTTTCATTCATTTTTTCCCATAGGCTGGACAGTTGCCTTCCTTGTGTGTGTCTGTTTGTCCCCAATATCCGCAGGGTTGTTTATCCCGACCACTTAGTTTGTTCTTGGGTGGACGCCACTTCCTAAACTGTCGTTCAAGCTTTTTCATATCTTGAGGAATTTTCATGTCGCTTATTTGAGGTGATGTATCTTCGATTTGGGCAGCTTCGGTTAAAAACTGTAGCAAATCCCATTTCTTATTGATGGCATTTCGGTTAAGAGTTTGATTCTGTGGTTTTTTGGATAAGGTGTTTCAAGATTTGTTCATCGCAGTTGGCCCCGAATTCGCAGTCGTTGGCTTTCTCTCTTAAACGAGCAGCATACGAATTCGTTGCTTCGCCATGTGCCGGTCTCATTTTAAAGCATGCATATCTTGTGTGGTGTTTTTTTTTTCTTCGGCTTGAAGTAGTCATTCAGCTTCTTTCTCAACTTTTCGTAGCCGTCACCGCCATCTGTCGGGTTTGGCAAACTTTTCACCAGTCGGAATATTTCTTTCCCGCCATAAATAATGAGTGCATATTTCTTGTCGAGTGGTTCCGTATTCTTTAAACGGTATCTTAGGGTTCTCGTTGCTGGAGCTGCTGGAGCTGCTGGGGCAGCGGGTGCAGTTGCGGGTGATCCTTCTGTGTCAGGCATGTTTTTTCGATCGATTGATTTACGCGTTGCAGTATTTTTTCTTGCTTGCCTCTCTCGCTGGGCTTCAAACCTCTCTTGCTAGGTTTCTACTGGTGCTTCGTAGAGCGTGTTTTCCTCGTCGCCAGTGTAATAACCGCGAGTCTTTCTCTAAATACTGTGCTGAATACATCTGTGGCACTGCAAAGATGTTCATGCGCATGCGTAACCTGATGTTACATTGATATTACATTAAGCAACTTAATGATGCATTTCAAGACAGCTAGAAGTATTTTCTTTACGAATTAATAACTAGCACGTAAACTGAAAATCATAGAGGACAATCGAACTTAATTTATCAATTTGTTCACCCAGACTGACCTTGCTTACTAAAACATCGCGGCTCAACCCCTTCAATTGTCGCACTGATGAAAACTAGAAAACCTTACCTTCAACAGACATCGAAACGGCGATTACAAGGAAAGTTTTTAGTACAATGCCATTTTCGGAAAGTTTGCAAGCCATTATTAAGCAAATGCTTAAAAACTCCAGATAGATTTGTCGCCACGAACTCAATTTAACCGTCTTTGTTTGAATGAACAAAGATCGATCGAGATTAAAGAAGGTGAACGGGTCGAAAAGGCTTAAGCCCTAGTTTCAGCATCGAGAATTTTCATGTTTCAAGTATCTGTAAACTTGACTTTCAATAATTGTCCTTCAAGTGATCAACAACAATAAGATATTTTACTTTCATAAGAAAAGGTTTCTTATAGCACATCAATAACATAATTTTCTTCTCGATAAATTGCCTGTTTTCAGGAGCAAAAAACAGCTTAAGAAGTTTGTTGACGCTTGATATTAAAATAAAATAAAAGAGAACTTGAAAAAAAAGTTAAGAAAAAAAAACGAGAGGCTAAAATGAGTAAGAATAAAGCTGAGCATGACATGGGAACAAATCCAATTAATGATATTTCAAGCACACTAGAGAACATATTGAAAGTCAGAACGTGTCGCTGTAACCGTCGATTGACGAAATAAAATGGTTGACTGCAGTTTGAGATAGTCATAGGTTGAGAAATAAAATGTACGTAACTTGTCAAAAGGCAAAACCAAGGCAGCGCTGCTCTCAACTCTGTAAATCTGTCCATGCATGCGCATTCCTAATTTCTACAAAAAACGAAAAGTCAGTAAAAACTACAAAAGTGAAATCGGCGTAGTCACGTTTTTGCTGGCCTGATTTGCGTAACAAACATGCATGTGTTGGATTTTATATGAGTGTTTCTAGGCATTATAAGTGTTGCAGGAGATACTAACTATTATTGATGCAAGCTGTAATTTCAAATACGGCCTGACCCTTGAACGATTTGAACGGCTGGTAAACGAAACAAAAAAAAAGTTACACATATTGCATAAACTGGTCATTATAGTTATCTGTTACTTAGTTATTCCCTGCTGCTTTTATTTCTGACTAGAATTTTCTAAAAGAACATTACTTGAGCATTAAGAAACTCTGGAAAAATTCTCACAACAACAAACATATCGTACGTTCGGAACGCTTTTCCATATATTTTTTTTTCGCTTTTGTATAGAAAAATCTCTAGATAACTGACAGCAAAATTTTTGCTTCAAATCTTCTTGTTGCTCAAAAATCGTCCTAACTAACTGATCTGATTAGTGCCGCTTACATTAATTTAATCTGGGAGAACAAATAAAAAGGTGCTCTCTCTGGCGCTTTATGATGTGGAAGGAACGTTGTTGCTATTATTTTTATTTTACCAAATCATTGGGCGTTCACGAGTCCTTCGCATTTTATTTGGATCTATTTAAATAACGTAGTTTTTGAGTATACACTGTTGCGACTCGATCTCCATCATGCCTGATGTTCTTACATGCCATAAATGAACAAAAGGAAAACATTTATCTGTGCCGCCCGTATGTTCAATGAATTTGCACAGTTGACCACACGATTGTCGGTCCCATAGTCTAGAGGTTTTAGGTTAGAGGAATTAATAATGAGTAGAGGCGCCCCGATTCGGAGTACTTATTCAAATAGTTTATACCAAAAGCGGGAGCATTTATTGGAGTGCGCGTATTAGAGGAATGGAGGTAAATTAAATTTTAATGCTGTACGTGCGCAATATTTTTGCTGAGTGTCAATAACCTGTATCAACTAAAATCAACGGACTGCTGTCATACTAGGCTATTTGTACAACCAAGTTTGCTTGCGATGTGATGAATCAATTTTCTGAAGCGCTAAAAATGCAACTAGTTGTTTCACATACGAGAGGATAATCCCGAGATTTGGGGTTTGACAGTGCTGATGAATTTCTGAGTGCTATGAAGTACACTTTAGCTATAACACGGTAAGATTTATTTGTATATGTACTGGTATCGATAGCGAATGTAGTGAGAACCAGTCAAACGACGAGAGTTCACTTGTCATTTCTACCACCTTGAGGTTACAAATCGTTTGCACTTTCGATCTGAATACTGGGTCGTATTTTTTTGTAACTGGCTAGCCTAGCTATTGTAAGCATTCTTTAAAATGACTCGCTAAATATGATATATGACAAAGTGATTCGAGCGATCGCGAATAATAATTGTCCGACTTTTGCTGATCTAAGAAACTATCCGCATAAAGTCGCTGCACATTTTTTAAATCAATTCTTAAACGGGCACAAGCTAACTTCCTTCTGTATAGACCGTAAAACAGCTATCAATTATTTACATTTATCTGAGCAAATATCCAACGACAGTACTGCGCACAAGGAGAAATGAAAATGAAGATTTTAAGGAAAAAACGTTCGCTGAAAGAAATTAAAAGCAGAGCAGTTCCAGAAATCCTGAGACAGCGCATGCATGCGTATTAACGAGTTTACTGAACTTACCTTCAGAATAAACAAGCAACACCAAATAGAATTCCTGGTGACGAACATGAAAAGCCAGTGTAACGAACATATGCCAATACGAGAAGAAGTCCATGCCAATACGAAAAAAATACTTTAAAAACCCATAATAAATTGGGTATTTTTGAAGAAAAGGCCAATTATTACGGAATCCGCCAGGACTTCGAGTATGAATTGGAAAAAATTATGTACCAAAATTGTTTACATCTTATTGCAAACTTCTGTGTTACTGTTTCAAATGTCTTACCAAAAGAAATCATTTCTAATGTGTTCAGTACCAAACATCGAAAACAAATTTCGAACTAGTTCCACTGAATTCCACTGAATCGCTTAAAAGACGATTTTACAAAATAGGTACAGGTGAGATTTTACCTAGAGTTAAAATGGTTCTTGTGAGCTTCGAAATTTATTTTCTCAGGCTCTGACAAGAAATTGTTGTCGGTGTTATCACAGATAATTACTTACATCTTTAGCTTTTAAAAAGAGTAGAAAATAACGCAATAGTATTTAAATTATTCTGGTACTCGATTTTTGTCCAACTTAAATTAATATTACTCGATTTCCTGATGGATTCCGTCTAAAATCTTTTTCAAACCAATATTATAATTGATAATTTCTACAACAACGAAACAATTAATTTGATTAACAAATTTACGGAACGGGTTTTTTTCGAGTTACTTTCTCCAAATATTTGAGGAACTAAACAATTATAAAAACACTGTTTCTAACGTTGACTTAATAGTTACAATAAAATTTTGACAGTGAGATAACACAATATTATGACAAATTCCAGCTTAACGACAAACCATGTTTGAGGTCTGTCCGACAAAAAACATTGAGCTGCATTTCAGTTTTCTGAATTTGTTATTAAAATGATCTAAGTTATAACTATGCCTTTGAATTCGCCAGTACGCTGTGGTTTTTTGTGTGTTATTTTTTTTCAAAGATCAAGATCGCTGTTGTATTCGTCTCGAATTTGTCGTTCACGTTCGTTTGTTTACAGGAATTGAATGTCAACGGCCAAAATAACTCAAACCCCAATTATTTTTACTGTGACATTATCATCGACTAGAGGCTAGACTTAATCCCTTCCATCAACTGTATCGTGCACCCAGTGCAGCTATCGGCAAAAATGCCGACTGGAGGTAGGGTTAATACAGATTGTTCGAGTTGCGTTCTGCGACAATGAACGAGAAACTCGATTAAAGCCAAAATATCTAACAAACTCTTCTAGTTTATAATTTTTCAAAACAAGGCTACTACTGAAACACGAGATCGATCACACTCTATATCATGTAGGAATAACGAAAAGTCCACCTCTTGTTTCTTTATGTATAAGCAGTGAAATGTCCATCACGAACCTAAATTCCGCTTAGCTGGAACGATTTATACAACACAGATCTATGAATGAAAGTGATCTACAATCCATATATTTTATGAGTTATATATAATATCATTTTATATCACTCCTTCTGAATATTAGTGTTTTTATAGTAACTTGCAGAATTCTTCGGGCGATTTTTGCACTGCACTTTTAATTCGCCGTTAGTTTTGTTGTGAAAAACATTTTTCCATGCTATACACTCTTACTAGACAAAACTGAGAACTGTCCAAAACCTTGTAGGGAAGCAAGTCTTGTTATTTATGTAATGTTTAATAAATGAGCAGCAGTGTTTTATCAAGTTTAAAACACGAGGCGAAGCCGAGTGTTTTAGACTTGATAAAACACGAACTGCGAATTTATTGAACGGCTTAAAAATCTTCTGATGTAGATCAACTCATTCTTGCACTAATATTTAGATTTGGGGTTATTTTGGCCTAGAAAATTGGACGTAAAGTTTAGCCGTGTCTTTATCAGATATAAAGACATTCATTAAACATTAATTTCTTTTTGTATTTTCTTTATGAATTATTAATGAGTTTTTTAAGGTTAGTTACAAGTGTGGCCTTTTAACCCTTTCCTATACCTCTCTAATAAGCCCCCACTCACTATGTAATTTCAATTTTGAAATTTCTGACCAAAACTTCCAGTTGACTTTTCACGGGGAGACGTGTGAACATGTCAGCGATATAAACGCCCCCAACGTTTATCGAAAGTACCGGCGTTTTTCAGATTCGATCAGATCATTCCACGATCTTTATGAGGGGCTGTATATGTATTGTAACTAAAGAATGTTAGCCTACTATACTCCACAACCGCTTAACATCAAATCTTCCTTGAGTTGTTTGGTGGCCGTCTTAACGCCCCGGCGTTACTTTAAAGTACGTTGCTACACTAAAAGGTCTTAAAGGGATCTGGCGTACGGTTTTTGTTGAAATGATTGGATAACGAAACAACAAGGAGTGATCTTTCTCTTAAAATACATTTAAAACAAGAAGGACTTGAAGGGCTTTAACAGATAGCTAAGGATTGGTCAAAATGTTAACTGTCAGCAAGAGAAACTCTCTGTCCCCTTATCCTCTGTTACTGTCAGTTGAGAAATGATCCGGTTATTTTTTTTACTGATCGCTAAGATTTGAGATCCGGCAAAATTTACTGATAGCTTAGAAATGAACACACATTGTAACTTAACTGATAGCTGAAAAATCGATTATACCAGCACCGTTATCCACACTCTCTTACAGTTAACAGTTTAAACGAGTTAAAATGCAGGGGGGGGGGGGGGGGGGGTACTCCTTGGAATTATTGGTTGACTCATATGGGATAATGATAATTTATAAATTATTTTAGGCCAGGCTGTGTGCGTATCGGAGGTGCATGGTAAATCACGCTTTGTTATATCTGTTATATTAAATGATATTTTTTGTTCCTTCCTTTTCTCTCTCTTTCTTTTGAACATGACTCAATTCAAGCCCGTTAAAAAGGGATATATACGTCAGGAGTCCGATGCTATGTTTTTCTCTTGAGAACGCTTATGTTTAATGAAACGTCTAGAGCTGTGGCTCCCTTTAAAAAACTACAGTCAACTCCCGATAACTCGAACCTTCAAGGGAAATTGAAAATGGTTCGAGTTATCGGGAGTTGAAAACAAATTACCGCAAATAAGGGAAAAAGGGTGTTTACTGAACAGATTCTATTCATAGATCTAGAACAGTGTAGACTAGTGTACATTTTAAAAAAAATTAATTAGAGTATAGATAAGCCGAAAGAGAAAGGAACAACATATTTCTTAATCATTGTCAGATATACATCAGAACGTCATTCCACATGCAAACGAACTGAACGTCTGTAGCACGTCAATGTCGAATCACAGTTCGTGTTTTGAGGGGCGTTCTAACCCGTGTACGTTTTAATTTCAAAATAATTTCAACGTTTTAGACTACAGCACGCTGTTTGTTTTGACTTGTCATCTATTGACAGACATGTTCGAGTTATCGAGGGTAAAATTATATAGAAAATGACCTGAAGGGAAACGAAAGTTGGTTCGAGTTAGCGGGAGATTCGAGTTATCGAGGGTTCGAGTTACCGAGGGTAAAATTACAGTAAATGTATAACGGAAATCCAGGGGAAATCGATTTTGGTTCGAGTTAGCGCGAGGTTCGAGTTAGCGAGGGTTCGAGTTATCGGGAGTCGACTGTATAGCTGAAAAAAGCACGTAATAAAATTGCTCTTTTGTGTGTCACAACCCTTTATAGCTTAATTTGGGATCTAGCTGCAGGTTTTTGTACAAAAAAAACGAACACAATTTTAGTTTAGTTCATATAACTCATGAAGAGTTAGCAAACTATTCGAGAACTAAGTGCGTTGCTATGGTTACCCTACTCCTCGATTGTAGCTTGCCGATCATTCAGTTCCAAGATCAAAACATTAATTCTTCTTACGATTTGCCATACATTTCTTTAAATGTTACTTCTAAGACTTCATTAGTATATATATCACGAACATGTTCCTAGCAGTTCCTATTTTCTGATTCATATCACCCTCCTCATAGACAATTTAAAATTATGATATTTTTATATTAAGAGCTACGGTGTAGATCATTCGATAGCTTGTTGAATAAAAAGAAACGCACTTTGGCTTGCTTTAAGTTGGATGCAAAGGCATCTTCCATTATTTAATAATGTTGACTAGCAAGGATAAAATATTGTTTGTGGAATTTCGACTTTCTTTGCATAGTGAAAACTCTCAGGAATGTGTCAATTACAGTCAATCCCTTGGTTTGCTTTCATTAATGTGTGTGGGAGGCTTTGTTGTGCTAATCACGCCGATTTAAATCTCCCACTACAACTCTACCTTGCCCTGTGTTTGCTCGAGAAAGAAGCATTCCTTCTTCTCGTTTATCAAAGATGAGGCATTTTCTAGTCCTCGTTTCTCTAATTCTCTTCGCTGCAGCAGAGGACCCAGTAGTAAATGATAACGTCCCGGACGTTGGCCAGCCCGGTAAGCAAATTTCTGTGTTTCATAGGTGCCAGCGTAGGACGGCAAATTTTAAGTCAGAGCCCTGCTGAGCGCTTTGCCTTAAACAAATCTCCTGGGTACAAATATTCTTAGTAGAACTTTGCAAGGTTCGGAAAACGTGGTTTAAAAATTCTGGGGGACGAAAACCCTACAGGAATTTGACAAGACTATTTTAAGCTTCACCTTTCTTTCTGCTCTCCCACAATGTGTATTTAAAAGTTTACTTATGGGCTGTTCCTTGCAAGAACTAACGTTTAAGACTTGTCATCGTCGCGTTTTATCAACGTTAAATACCTACTTTTGCACATAATTTGGAGATATAAGGATCATTTCAGTAAATGCAGTTTTAAGTTAAACTTTTGGCGTCCAGTTTCTTTTCGTGGGTCTCGAGAAAAATAAACAGTTATTGATAACACGGAATCATGGCATCCAAAGAACAGTCCTAACGACTGCTCAGGCAGATTTAGATGTAACGCATGGAATTAGTATTTGGTTTTTGTTTTGCACGCTCGCCCTAACAAACGCTTTTTGCTTTTTCTTCATATGCGTTTGATAGCATAACGTTTAATATAATCATTGTAGAATAAAATATGGTATCATTGAAGAACTAAATTGTCATATTGCAAAGAGTTTCTCTAGTTTTCAAACCATTTATAGGCCTTTATAGATGTTAAACTTCAAGAAAAAAAACTTTGAGAAAGTCATTCACCAGTTGCTTGCTTCTTATAAAAAAAAATCAAAAATTTGAGCAATCGTCTTGCATATTAGATTCTTGTGCTAATATACTGAAGTCTGCAAACTTGCAGCTTACAGCAAATAAAACTGGAGAAAGAAAACTACATATCAGAAAAATGTTCTTTAATTTCTCCTTTAAAAATGATTTCAAATAAATTTTGCAATATCGTTTTTTTTTTAATGGCTCAAGCTATACTCCTTAATCTGAAGAAAATTAAAAGAATCCTTTTAATTTTTGCCGGCAAAATTAATTCTTACGCGGGAGGTTTGGTTTGCATTGCGGCGTAGTTAGTTAAAGAGTTTAAATGAACGCAAAAAAATCATAAAGTTATGTTTACTCACGGAGACATTAACTCAACAAAACTGACATCAAAGGCAATAAAGAACTAGTCACTGAAGCATGAAGCCACACTTAGCAACAGAACTGATCAATCTCAATTCGTGAGATTCAGTGGATTGACTAAAGTGGTTTGAAAGCGGCTTAGTAAATTATATACAAAAGCTTGCGCTATTGTCAACAAAGCGTAATTAGTATTCGGGGCCAAAACTACTGGCTTCCAAGTGTGTCAAATGAGCCCTTAACAACCAAGCTAGAAAAGATAGAGTTTTAAACTATCTTGTTAGTCAAATGATACACAAAATGCAGAAAAAACCCTTTGAATTCGCGCGTAGTAAAGCATTCACTAACAACTGGATTCAATCAGTTTCTATTTTTTTATTTAACTAACTGAAACATGGCGAAATACTCAGTGCCAGTAAAATATGTTATAAAATGCTACGGTGCCCCCAAAAGTCTTGCCGTTTTTTGTGTTCTTGGAGCCGTATTTAAGCTTAAGTTGTTAGACTCCATATGTAGACAAAATAAGTAAAGAATGAAAAAAGCGTATATATGCAACTTCTCGTTGATATCTTATGAATTAAATTTTAAGCAAGAAGCTTCACTGGGGAGTGAATTTTAGCGAGTCTTGTTCAAGATTTGTAACTCATGATCTTTAATTCACGTTCCAAAATGACTTACTAAATAAAATCTTCAGCACCAACCCTTTATACAAAGCTGACTCTTTTGACTATTTTTACTGAAACCCATGAGTTATATATTAACCGCCATTTTCTTGTACTTTTTGTCACCTAAAGGCAGCGCCTGTAATCCTCTTGCTGTTGGCCAACATGTAATCATAAAGGAAAGCTGTACGAACGGATCGAGCCCTCCCGGGACTGTATGTGACTTGTCTTGTCCCTCAGGCTACAAACTTACTGGCCCGCCATTCAAACAATGTGGAAACGATGGGGTCTGGACACCACCCAGTGGACCAATCAGTTGTCAAGGTAATGTAGTGTGACTCTTGGGGGAGGCCAGGGAACGTCAGGACTTCTCTTAAAAGCTGTAGTTGCCTGGTGATTAATAAATAAAATTGGCCTTGGCAATATCCATACATTTTCAAGCAACAAAGTAAAGAGAATCAAGACCATAAGTTTATAGTTAGGACTTGATGTACCACAGAATTAAGCCGAAATATAAACACTGAAAGAAGAATTGCATTTGGTTTAAAGATCAAAGTTCAATTTTACTCTATTTTTTTCGTACTTATTCGCAGCTTTTCATTTGTTCATTTTATTGTCATTTTATTTATTTATTTATTCCATTCCAAAATTACAATGATTATATACAAAGCAAAACAAGTAGAAAAAGAGAAATGGAAAAGGGCAAAATATAGAAAGCTTATTCGATGTCCCTGATTAAATTACAATAATAGCTAAGGATAAAAAAAGAAAACTTAACTTGGGAGAGGAAGAGCAGTAGTTAGTACTGATTGGTATACAACTGGTAAAGTGCTTTTTTTTTTGCTTACTTTTTCGTATTTTCCTAATGCCAGTCTTGATATTATCTGTAAGGCTGACGAATCTATCAATACACTTCAATGCAAACACTTGCATATCGTTTTGGAACCTGAGAATAAAGAATTAAGATAATATTTTTGATGACCAACCGATTCTCACAACAAACATTAAACCAAATATATGACATTCAGTAAAGATAATTTATCTTTAAATCTTATAAAATTTCTAATGTATCTAACATTATCTGCTGTTTTGTGCAGATATTAATGAATGCGAATACGATAAAGGAGGTTGCAGCCACGAGTGCGTGAATGACGATGGTGGACATCATTGCGCATGTCCTGATCCGCTGGTACTGTCAGATGACAATCGTAACTGTAGAGGTTAGTGAACAAAGTTAAAAAAATTGAAAACTTTTTATCAAATTCCAATAGAAGCCTCGAAATATTAACCAACCCGGTAGTCAAGAAAATTAGAGGTTTTGGTTAGTTTAATTTAACAAATGGTAATCGAAAGTGGCTGACCTGACCGCCCTTAAAGGGATATATAAAATAAAACAGTTGCATAAGTCAGGGAAAGCAAAATTTGTTTTAAAAAAATGAAAACTATTTATGTAGAACGACTTTTGTAGAACTTCCATTAACGACGTTTGACAGGACAAAACAATTCACAAAATGATATTCTAACCCTCTCCAGTTCAGCACCATTAACACAAAGATTTGTGCAATGCTAATTAACCATCCCCGTCCTTTCCTTACGGTTGTCTGGTATGAAACTTTTCTAGGTATCACTGTGTCTATAGGTAAAGGGCTTTGATCAAATTTTAGAAGTCGAAAACTAAGAGATTGGTATGATCCTTAATCAGTTTACCTTAACGAAAGCCCAGAATCGAAAGAAATGTTCATTGATATTTAAATACAAACATAGGAAATATATCAAAATAAACTTAATGGTACCACAACTAAGACAGCACACAATATCAAGAGGATGGAAAGATGGTAAAAAATCCAATTTTCTTAAACACTTCATCTTGTTTATTTTTTTCAGCTGTTGGTCTTCTCCTAAACTGCAGCACGCATGCCATCGAGGTAACAGTCCCTAAGACAGCTCTACGCGACTTACAAGGCGACTTTCTAAGTCTCTTAGATCCCACTTGTGACGTCATTGAGACACCCACCCATTACATCTTCAAGACTGCTCTGGACAAGTGTGGCACCAAGCGACGTAGCACTCCCAACTTCATCGTCTACAGTAACAAAATCGTGGAGAGACACGCAGCCCCTGGGAGTATCATCACTCGAGTTGGAGAAGACGAATTCGATATACCTTTCTGTTGTTACTATTTGAACAACGGGATCACTTCCGCTGTTGGGATAAAACCGGAAGTGAAGCAGCTCTACCTTAATGAGGATGGGTAAGACGAATTGTCTTTTTTCTGATGTTCTTGTTGTTGCTGTTGCATTTGTTTACTTGAAAAACACTTTTGTAAACAACCTCCAGTGGCGGGAGTTTCCCAGGTAGCATAACCTTTACTTTTTAAAAAAAGAGTGTGAATGAAAAAAAAAAAAAAAACTTTCACATAAATTTCCTCTTTAAAAGACAAGATACTGCCAAGGGCTAATTGTGGCAAAGTCTATAGGAAAATCAGTAAGGAGTAGGAACAATGTTTGTGAAATGTGTAACAGCATTAAGTGGAAACAATTAGAGAGCTTGGTAGTTTTGCAGCAACCTAAGCAGTTTTACAAAAAAGCTTAGCTAAAACTGTGTTTCTATCTTTTTAAGTAACGAAAATTTTAAAATGATTTAGGATCTTAAATTCAGCCGCATCTATAAAAGCTCATCGCTATAAATTCTCAAAATCAAAATCAATCTTTTCTATCACAGGTATGGTCGTTTTTCAATCCGCATGGATTTCTTCCACGGGCAAGACTATCAGAGTGCGTACTCGTGGGGAGATTTCCCAATAGAAGTAGCATACCGCCAGCGATTGTATTTTGAAGTGTCCATCGCTACCTTAGATCAGAGTCTGGAAGTCATGGCGGCAAATTGCTGTTCCACGCCTACCGCTGACCACAACAAGGAACACAGGTTCAGGCACGAGATGATCCATGAAGGGTAAGTCTTTTTTAGACAACAAATTAAAGAAGCTACGTCACGGGCAACACAAATTAAGGTGAAAAAATTGGCAATTTTTTTTTCAAGTTTGAAACCATCCTTGTTTATTTTCGGGTTTTTATTCCTCCTTTGCTGTTTTGCTATGTTAGAAAACTATTAGTTTGAGGTTTCCTTCAATTTATAACCAATCAGAAAAATGACTTAAAATATCGTGACATAGCGCCTTTAATTAAATTGTATAAGAAATGCAGTAAAACTCCTTTTTCGACCTTTTCAATTGGCCAATTGGTGGCTGTACCCATGCAGTATGTAAGGCAACTGTACTCAATCCTTTTCTTTGGTGAGGTTAGCACCAGGAAAAGACAAAAAACACAACTTAAAAGCCACTGAAATAGAGTAGAAAACACGAAGCTTTTTTGTAAGTTTGCTCTTAGCAGGAACAGATGGAACTTCCGGCAAGAAGGGACTCGCATAGCTAGCGAAGTGCTATGCCAAATTGCAATTGTTTTCAAACTTTCTGAATAGTAGTTGATGCAACAAATTGCAACATTGTATAGACTAGTCCCTTATACCTGGCATATGTTAAAACTTCCAGAATCATACAATTCCTTCCGTGGTCAGTTCCTTAAATGGCAATTCCTCAGCAACACTTCAATATTTTAGTCCCTTAGCCCTCAACTGTCCCAATTAATAGCTTAAATATCGTCCTATTATGTCTGTAATTTTTATAATAAGATCTTTGTTTTCCGTTTTTTCGTCCTTGTTAAGTCCCCCGTGAAACAGCTAGTTTACCTCTAAAAGTCTCCGGGAATTTTCTGATTCATTCTTTCCAAAGCAATGTCAAATCATGATCCGCGATCTTTTCATTAGGTGCCCAGTGGATGACACTGTTCAGATGGAGCCTTCTTCTTCTCCTCAAAAGAAACGCTTCAGCGTCGAAGCCTTCAAGTTTGTCGGAGATTTTCCGTTCGTGTATCTGCACTGTAGCGTGGTGGTCTGCAGAGTTAACGATCCCGATTCCCGCTGCTCTAAGGGATGCGTCCCAGGACTACACGTGAACCCACCTTACAGTGTCATGGAGAAGCTCAAAGAAGAAGCGGCGAAGGGGCACCGAGCCAAGCGAGCCCTGGACTATAAGGAGCCCAAGTACCTGATCTCCAAAGGGCCCTTCTCTTTGAATGACGAAACTGTTAATGACGGGCCTGTGATCGCTCTAAAAGGACCTCAGCAAGACCGGTCTAAGTTGGCAGAACAAGATGCAGAGAAAAATGAAGAGAGGAGAGAAGGTCAGTACAGAACACGAAATTTTGTTCCTGGTTGTTTGAACGTCTGTACTTTTTTTGTTGTTGAAAATTATTGTGTGACTGCAAGATGAAAGTGATAAAATTCTTACCTTGTTGATGAAATGTGAATATCTAATTGAGTTTTATAGGACAAGCTTTTCTGAAGAACTAAAACGTACTCAAAACAATTCATTTTTTATGTCCAAACTCTAGATAAAGTTCCATTTTTAGTTTGCAAACTGTAGATAGACGAATATTCACTGTCGTCCTATATCAAACAACCTTTAAGCTCCTTTAGCTTTTAAATTTAGCAACAGCAATATTTAGAGTGACAGAAACGAACATTTTTTCGAAATTATTCCTCTGAATTGGTCAAGGCGCAATTGACTGATATACAAAAAGAAATTTACCTCCTTATCTTTAAATTTTGCACTTCTAAAATCTAACGACCAAAACTATTTAAAAGAAGAACCAGGCGTTTTGTTATTTATCGTTTTAGTTAAATACGCGGCATGTTGCATGTTCATCTATAGTTATTACATACAAAATATTATTAACACTGTATTTATACTTTTAGGGTGGAGTGCAAGCGTGACAAATGGTCTCATGGTAGTTATCGCGGCAGCCAGTGTTCTTGCTCTCGTGGGTGTTATACACGTCACGCGCGTGATGAAACGCAGCCGAGGTTACAAGGTGGTCAACCAGTCGTGAGCGATCGAACATTTAATCAGGCGATGTAACGTTAAATCTGGTTTCCGTTTGACTCAACACTGCGCAATTTAGTTTTGTTCTTTATTTTTGCACAAAGGGTCTGTTCATATCTAGGAATACTACTCTTTTTCCATAGACCGCACAAATTGGCCGCTCTCTTGCAAATGGTATTCTTAAAAAGATGGCTTTCCCTAGGTATGATGAATATCATGTAAAAGAATACTGAAAAAATTTGGTCTTGACCTGCCTTTAAAATGCATTTTTGTGCAGTGACAACCTACAAAAAGAAGAAGTTAGTATTGAAACTGAACTAACTTCAGCTCATTAGTCAAACACGATTTGACACTTTTTTCTTACAACCGCAAGTGCATTCTTTTACGCGCAGGGTCTCTTCAATTTTTTGTTTTACATTTCTCGTTTTAAGGTTTAAGGCACAGCATTTCAAAATATTTTTATCGATTTTAGTTCTTTACAATTGTATTTAAGCACTAGTTTTTTCGGAATGTAGTCATTTTAGTAGTCATTTGTAGACGGATATCAACTTTTCCAGCCGTTTAGGGATATATTGAATTAGTTTTTTTTGTCAATAACCAGGTAGATAGTTGTAAAGGTGTAAAACGGAAACATTTACAGTAAACACAATAAAATTTCCTTTTTTCTTAAACAAACGGTGTATTTTTTCCTGTATACGTAGCCCTTGTAACTTATTGCTGCCGTACCTCTCTCTCCTCCGCAGAGGCCTCTTTTGAGTTTTCGTACGGGCCGGGAAATGGGGATAGGTGAAAAGAAAGCGCGTGAAGCCTGGGGAGAACTAAGACCGAGAGTGATTTAACTTAATGTAGGCTCTAAATAACGGGGCAGTGTCACGATTTTTTTTTGTCAAGTTTTGGTATAAACTTTACTAGAATTACAAGGGTGCACTTATTGTCCAACAAAATAACGTTGGAACAACAAAAGAACGTAATAATCATTCTACAAGATGTGAATAATTTCACTCCCAATTGACACTGTCAAACTCGAAAAACGTCAGCCTGACTTTTTCAAGTGACAGTTTTAGGCCACTTCTATCCTATCTGTCCGAAGCCACACCACTTTTTAACAATTTTCATGACCAGTTCAGCAAAGCCAGGCAACTATTAGTGAATTTCCGGATTAAATCTTGGCGACACTGCCAAACGTCTTTATTTATAAGCGCTATACGGACATGTCGTTTTTACAGACTATGGTACTTATTCCAGGATCTAAACGTTTGTATAGTTTTCTTGAATTAACAGACTTTTTAAAAACACTCAGACAGACATGTATGTGTCATGGATTTTTTTTATCAAGAATTTACTCCAGGTTTTGCGACAACCGGCGATTTTTATTCACTGAGAAGTTAATACATTGCGTTTTCCTCAGCTATAATGCTTTCAAAGAGACTTTAAAAGGAAAAAAATTCAGCAAGTAGTCGCTAAGCTATGCGGTGAACTTCGTGCCTTGTAGCAGCCCCAAAACGAGAGCCAATGCAAAGCGAGGCTCATGAAATTAAGGGGACCGGTCCTTTTAGGCACAATCTTTTGATCCAAAGCTCAGTTCTCCTAAAAGTGAATCTTAGGCCCGGTTCAGACGCCGTACTTTTCATGAGCCGAACTCAATTCGAATTTGGACCGACCCAAATTGACAAAAGTACGCCTCTTGATTCAGACGCCGTACTTTTTGGCCGTTCCGAGGCCGTTCCTAATACAGTTCCAATAATTGAGGTAAACTGTTGGCAAAATACATTATAATAATTTATGAATTAGGATCGGCACATGAATAGTACGGCGTCTGAATCAAAGCCGTTCCAAAGGCGTTCCACAGGCGAAATTCTCGGCCAAGCCAGGCGGGATGAACGGGTGAGACGTTCCAAATTGAAATTGCCGTTCTAATTTGATTCAGATGCCGATCTTTTCATGTACTTAATTCAAGGAATAAAGTTCGGCTCATGAAAAGATCGGCGTCAGAGCCGGGCCTTACTTTGCAAGTAAAACAGATTGATTACTTGGGCTTTTGTCGTGTTCTTATTTTTACCTCGTGTGCAAAACAATCGCTAGACTTAGCTGTAGCTTCTCTACGAATACGAAGGTCTCAAGTTATTCCTACACGCCCTGAAAGTAAACGAGCCTCGCTTTATTCACATCAGAGCGAAGGCACTGGGTCCAAGGATTAACAATCAGGATCGTATGACGTCAGCGTTATTCTCAATCCACTCGCTTTCAATTCTTACTTTACCAATCTGGATCAATATTTAATAAGAATTTAAAAGGCCGAGAATATGCCTTTTAAATACTCGACATCTAATTAAAAAGTGCTCTTTTTATTTACCATTCACTCTAAGCCGTCATTTGTCAGTTGATGCCGCAGTGCTCTTGATTGCATACCTTCACGCTATTGTTAGACCGGGCATAACTCTAACTCTTTTCCAAATAACTGATCATGAAAGCATAACTTGAATTATGTATAACCTAAGCAGCACTGCCTTCGTGTAACGTAATGTCCTTTACAAAATAAAACGTTGCAGTTTGTTTCTTGTACAATAGTTAAGCGATCCACTTATCACAGCTAAGCTAGCGTCGTTAAAACTTTATTCCACCTAAAAAAATCAGTTTTCAAGTCGGCCATTATTTAATGTTAAAAACAAACGCAAGTTAGCTTGCCTTCGATGGAATTTTTATTACGTGCGGGATTTTAAAATGTTTACATAGGTTTGACACTCCGCTCATTTTGTGTACTCTGCATATACATTTTAAAGTCTGCAAAAAATCCGGGCTCTTCTCTGATATTATCACTAAGTTAAACGTGGGAGGCGATTGTTATGTTAATTTAGGCTCAGTTTAATCACCTCCAAGAAATTCTTTTAAAGTCCAAAAGTTTGTTGACTTTAGTTAGGTTTTGCTGGGTGTGGGAAAGAAAATTCTTTCCCGCTTTCAAACTAGCAAAAATGTTTCGTTTCTTTTTGCTTGTATTTCTTGCCCTTCTAGTTGATGTGGCTGCCGAACAACGTAAGTGGAATATTTCTCTATTTTGTGTGGTTTAATCTGGGCTGTTAGGATTGCTAAGTTAAAATAACTCTACAGCTTTCATGTATGTGCCAGGGCACTTCATTTTAATCGGAGTCACAATGTATGTGTTTTACGTCCAACTTCACGGTGTTTAAAGCGACCCAACCGTTAAATATCGGAATACAATTTCAGTTGAACTATATATTTTGAGCTAGACCTTTGTCACAAGAACTCAAATAGCTCGATTATTTAAATCTACGGTTTCAAAATCATCCTGCAGATTATGGACAAGACTTATTTCCAAAAGCAATGTTAGAAATATTCGCCTCCTTTTTGAATTATCCCTGTTATTATATTTCTTTTTCAGCGAAAATAAAATTATTGAAGTTCAGATTTCCTTAGGTTTCGCCAGTTTTAAAAGCCCTGGGAATTTTAGAAGTGGACTATAATGGGTTGAAGCATTTTAGTTGACTACTAGCAAAACTGACTCACCCATGGTCCTTTATATGATATTTTAAGGAATTTATAGAAAAGTGATTGGTGTACATGTAGATCAGGGGTTACCTATTTAATATTGTCGTAAGATAGGAAATTTAAAGCGTGAATAAAAGAATAAATTGGAAAAATACTGAATGAGCTTCCATAATGAGGCCGGGTTCAGGAAATGTTTGCTCAGTAACAAAGATATGCAACCCTTTGCATGTAGTTTTATTTTCTCTAGTTTATTTCTTATATGAACCCTATCTCTAGCTGTAAGCAGCTCAAATGCATAGCTATAAATACCCACTGATCTTTTTGCTAAGCTGTTTTCCAGTTTTAAACCAGATTTCACTGTTAAAAATTAAATTCCACCGGAGTTAAAGAATACTTTTCAAGTGTCAGAAAAAAAAAACGAGAAAAGTAAACAGTAGATTTCATGACACGAACCAAGTCCCTTCATCATACAAGCAAGTTACATTTGTGTGAGTACATTATGGATACAATATTCTTTTCTGTAACCAGCGATCCGGCCAAGTTTTTTCGCCCTCGTATTGTCTCAGTTACTGGGTCACCAAAAAGAAAGAGAAAAAAAAAACACTGTAATTTCGAGTGTCAAGAAAATGACAAAACACAAAGACGAGGGTAAGCTACTCTGAAAAGTATGGGCTATAATCAGCCAGGTAAGTTCAATAGGTCCTTTAAAATAATCCCGCATTTTTTCACATTATCCCGTAACAAGCATTACCAACCATATAACATGGTGAGAAAAGTTAGCTCGACTTAAATTGCAGTGTATAAGTACAACACTGCTAACTTGTACTAGTCCCAACAAAGGTAAAGGGGGCATATTTTTAAGGGCATGTACTAACATTGATGTGTGACTATAGAAATTTTAATATTGCACTTTTTTTGCAAAGATACAAAACCGACTCGACTTCTCCCAGCGTATTTTGCCTTTATACATAACATATGTTGAATTTTCCATACGCTTTCTAATTACCTTTAAATCATGCGGCAGTCAGAGTTAATATCCCGCTAAACCTACCACTTTAATATTTATTTTTTTTGTTTAATTTGCATAATTTGGTCAGAAATAATTGTTTTGGGAATTGTTTACAAAGTTTCAAGTCTTCACCGCCTACGCATAACATTCCTCTCGTAACTTACAAGAAAAGCAACAGATCCGAAACTACACACCCTCAGTCTGGTATAAGCAATTATCACAAAGTTAATGAAGCTAGTAAATAACTCCAACATAAAGTAAACGCGCTCATTTTCGAGACTGACAAAAAAAAAAGGTGCACCGTGGTCCGCATGTGTACTTGGTAAACCCTTTATTTAAAATCTGTGGTGTCAATTTCTCTAGATTAGGGTTCATGAATGTTCCCTCAAAATTTTGCAGAGCTCGCAAAATTAGTTTTTTTTTGGGTGTATATTATTGTTTTTTTTAAAAAAAAAAAAAAAAAAACCCGAAAAAATTATTTTAAATTTTTTTTTTTAAATAATTTTAATATTAAATTTTTAAAGGCCAAAAAAAAAAAAAAAGCCCGCGAAAACTTTATTTCGCGAAAAAGGTTCTCGCGAAAATAATGCTCGGGAGTATCGATCATTCGGAGCAAAAACCAAATTCGTGCTCGCATATTTTTACAAGTGCTTGCATGCTTGGTTTTTAATTTAGTGGAGGTAGCATGTTGAAAAGTGCTCGTTGCTCGCAAGGCTAACTTTTGCCAATGCAAATCCTCTCAAGAAAAGAAGAAACGCTGTGCTCGCATGCATTCGCATAGACCATTAGCTCATTCGATGGCCCTTAGATTCTCAATAGTGTATGATAAAATGTTAATTTATCGTCCATTGTCTTGATGTAAAACAATTTCTCACAACTACAACTAAAATCAAACGTAACATCACGCAAACCGGAATTAAGGAGAGTGAATTTTTCGTGCTTCACCCTTGGCAAAAAAAAAAACATTATTGTTCAGTTTTTGCTGTTTTTTTTTGTTTCAGTCATGGCACCAGGGGAGGTGAACTGTCCCAGACTTCAAGTTGGAGCCCACGTGATTACCGACCATTCCTGTACCAGTGCCCCGAGTGTGGCCGAGACTGTTTGTTCCTTTGAATGCCTCAAGGGCTACAGGCTGAGTGGTCCATCTGTTAAGCATTGTCAGTTAGACGGTACCTGGTCTGATCAAGGTCTTCCTGTTGAATGTGAAGGTAAGTTTATACCGGCCTTAACACTTCCAAAAGAGTACTACAAAAGTACTAGTGATAAAAAATGAAAAGTTCTGTTTCAAAAGACGTTGAAAAATAAGAAGCACCACCAAAAAGGCTTCTCTCTGGCTTCAGCATTCACACACTTTAAAGAAAGAACCACCTCGTGCAGCAAAAAAAAAGAGCACCACATGAAAGCCGCACACTGTGGTGAACAATACCACGTAAAATTGAAGTGCTGTTCAATAGCATTCACACTTTCACACTTTAGTTTCTATTGAAATATAAAAAAGGGCAAATATGACCAAAACACCAACAGTACCCCATGAAAGTAAGAATGGTCACACACTAGGGTCTCATCCACAAACCGTAGAATCACCTTGTACAGCATTAGAAACAGACCACATGATAGTACTTAACTCCTCTCGCCTCCGCGTGCCTCCTCCCTCCTCCCATCACGCGTCTCCCTCCCTCGTCTTCGGTTCGCTACCTGGCCCCCGGATATATCCTCGATAGCTTTCATTTGAAGGGTCACACTAGAGTTAGAACCACCTTGTTCAGCACAACAAACTGTGCTACATGAAAGTACTGTTCAATGGCTTAAATTTGAATGGCCACACACTAGGGTTTTTTCCACATACTTTTATAGCTAGAACCACATTGTTTAGCATAATAAACAGTACCACATTAAAGCCCTGCTCAGTATAGCTTTCATTTGAATGCTCCGGATCCAACACAAGGGCTTAATCTTCTTTACAGCCATAATAAACAGTACCGCGTGAATTACTGCATGCTTTAATTTCAGTGGTCACTCAGGCAGTGTATCTACCACAGACTTAAAAGTTTGAAACACATTAACTGACACAAATAGTATTTTACTTGAGCAAGCTAAAACTGAAAGGTATTGCTTATTGATTCATCTGCTCTCATTTATATTACACAGATGTTAATGAATGTGATGTCGAAAATGGCTTCTGTAGTCACATTTGCAAGAACACACCGGGAGGGTATCACTGTGAATGTCCCCATCCACTTTACTTGGATCCAGAAAATCAGAGGAAATGCAAAGGTGAGCTGCGTCTTAACAAATCCAGATCTCTACTTTTATAAATGCCTTAAAACTACATGTCCTTCTCCACAACCATCTCCACTGTCTTGAACATAAACTCTTTGTACACTTTTTAAGAGCCCTTTTAGTAAGAACGTTGAGGCTGAGATTTAAAATGATATTAAAAACTTATTAAGAGCACACCCAAGCGACAAAAATAAAAGTTTAAACTGTTCGGAATTAGTCCCCTTCATCAGTGGAAAAAGTCAAGTGAAAAATCATTTTTTAATCAAATATCTTTTTTGTTTCAGTTGAATTTCTTCCATCGTTTTTGTAGCGAGCTCTAATTACAGTTCTCTACTACTCCTTTCAAATAACATACTTTGGAATGTAACATTTGAAATTTCTTAGTGAAAAAGGAAGTTCAAATGAGCCCAAATAAATACTTGAATGGACATTTTTACTTTTCACAACATGGGGTAAATTTCCGTTGTATCAAATGCTTTTTTCTGTTTTAAAAATTCAGCTTTTATAAAGCAACTTTAAAAATTGTAGACCGTAGGAAAATGTTAACAACGTTTTAAGGCTCAAATCATGATTAAAAATAAGAACATTTAGTCTCATTTCATCCTAATTTGCTCAAACATTAGTCGCTCGTATATACAGACACCACAGATTCTGTCCTTTCTGTGTGGCCTCCTCTCTCGGTCCTGTGGCGCTACGGCTTTCTTGCGCGCGGCACTCGTTGCCTCGTTCCTCTCCTCCGCGCCTCCGCCCTCGCGCGTCTCTTTGCTGGTTCCGACGATTGGCTGTTCTCTGGTTCCGTGACATGTCCCTTTAAAAAAAGTGCATTCAACTCACTTTCGGTGCTTGTGTCTCCACAGCACATGGAGTTCAACTCAATTGTAAACCAAATCACATGGAAATCGTCCTTCCCAGAAACCTCATCCATAATCTTGAACACGAGCATTTGAGCCTGCTGGACCCAGCGTGTCGAGCGAATGGAAATGCAACCCACTACAGCCTTTCCACTGACATCACGCAGTGTGGCACTACATCGCACGTCTACAAAAACTTCATCGTGTACACCAATCGGGTGGTGGAATCTCCTAACGAAAACTCTGACGTCATCACCCACGTGGGTGAAAACGAGATCAAAGTCCCATTCAGTTGTTATTTTAACGACTTGGAAATTGTCCACGCTGTTGGGTACAAGCCGGTGGCGAAGAAAATCCACGTGTATGTAAAGGGGCGTGGCGAGTACGCCTTGAGTCTGGATATCTTTAAAGATGGGAGTTATGGAGGGGGAGCAAGGGCTTTGGTATCATCGTCAGCTAAGTACACCCAGGCGGACTTCCCGATCAGTGTACAACTCCGTGAGAGAGTGTACGTGCAGGCTTCGCTGGATACTCGAGAGAAGGATCTCAAGATATTTGCGTCGAACTGCTGCTCAACGCCAATGCAAGATCACGAGGCTACGATTAAATTCAGGCATCCATTGATTGTGGAGGGGTAAGTAAGAACACTTTTCTAACCTTGCTGACTGTGGAGCGGTTTTCCTTGGTGTCGTGTCTGTCGCTCCTGTGGCTCTCTCGCGCCCTTCGCTCCTCCTCCTCTCCCCTCCCCGGCGTTTGCTGTTCTTGTTGGGGTTCTGTGTGACTGCTCTATAGAAGTGTACATCCGTGAATGAAATAGCTTGCCCTCAAATTAAATCTCTGTAACTTTGTAAAAAAAAACGCCTCCAAATTGAAGGAAATTATAAAAGAACAGTTACTGAAAAAGAAACAGCGCCAAGGAGGTCACAATTAGCCGGTAGGATTGTAAAGCATTTCGAGTGGTTGAAAACTTAGGATTACGAGCTCGAGCCTAATTTTCCTGAAGAGAAATACTTAAGCTAAATTTTCAAGAAGCACCCTCCCCAACAAAGAAATGTGAAAATTAGTACCGACTTTCAAAGACTCCTTCCTAATTCAAATTTGAAAGTAAAGTAGCTTTTCTGCGAACTGTGACGGAGTTTCGCCTGAAACAGGCAAAAACTGTCTTTCAAAAGCCAGTATAAGTCGGAGAGCAGGACAAATATGCTTGGACAACTTATAAATTAGAAAGTGCATTAAAACTTCAGCCACATCACTTTCGAGATCCAGCTAGAGAACACTAACTCAATGTCATATTATGTTCTTAATAATAACTCAAAAGAAATACGTGGCACTTAGCCAGGGGAATTTACATGCCAAGCTTGGTAATAAAGTGCTCGCTGAGAGAAGTGAACAAGTAAATGCTTTTGTTCTGATGAAATCTCTTTTTCTCTCTCTAGTTGTCCCAGGGATCCCAGCGTTCGGTTCCATGCCTCATCAGACCCGACGAAAGTTCGCTTCAGCTTTGAAGCGTTCCAGTTTCTTGGCGATCATGATTACGTCTTTATCCACTGTCGCGTGCACGTGTGTGACGTCAACGATGCAAACTCCCGTTGCGCGAAGGGATGCCTGTCTGGCGGCAATCCGGTAGTGCAAGATCACGCTAAGCATAGCAAAAAAGCTCAACAATCCGACAAACCCGCCAAGAAGTCGGTTGCACAGCCGAAAGAGAAGCACATCAAAAAAGTCGTGGCTCCAGCAAGCGACAAGACGAAAAAGCTTCATGCTGCCGCCAAAAAACTCGCTGGCAAACCAGCCGTGCAGCCAGATGCGAAACGCGCTAAAGCATCGCTACCAAGCGAGAAAAAGGTTCAGGATCACGCTAAAGCACCAGAGAAGAAGAGCGAAAAGACGGCGCACCGTGTCATGAAACGCGCTGCAGCGCGTTCCCACAAGAGAGGAGTGCTAGGGTCAGCTGATCTTAGCAGTAAGGGCCCGTTCATCCTTGATGCCGAAAAGATACCAAGAGAGAGTCAAGGCCAAAGAAGGTGTTCCCTCATGCTAAAAGGAATGGTATCAACACAGATGTGAAGGATAAGAACAAACGTAAGTTTTAATTGTTTTTTATTGCTTCAATCCATGAGTCGAAAAGATTGATGCATTGCACCCGAGTCGAGATGTAAATAGAACACTGAACACTTTAAAATAAGTGTCGTGCAAAACTCGAACTAAGGAGGACATTTTTTTTTTGGGGGGGGGGGGGGGGGAAAAAAAAAAAAAAAAATTTTGGGGGGGGAAGAAAAAAAAAAAAAAAAAAAAAAAAAAAAAAAAAAAAAAAAAAAAAAAAAAAAAAAAAAAAAAAAAATAAAGAGAGAAAAAAAAAAAAAAAAAAAATAAAAAAAAAAAATTTTTCCCCCCCCCCCTCCATGAAAAAAATGGTCCGACCCTAATTCAGATGATTACTCCAGCAAGTAGTTCAGAAATCGATACAAAGACACTCGACAACTCCATGCAATGCCTCTGATTGGCTGTTGCTAGGTTACGAATTTTGCGCGTGACTAACAACTAGACGGGTCTACCACACGGGTCTCTGTAGAACTACGTCACAAGTGTGTAATTCGTCGGGTTTCTTTGCGCGAAACGCAAAGGGAAAAAAAATTTCGGACGATTTTGATTTCGGAGAAAAAAGTGTCCGAAAATAAAACCGTTCGAAATTTTTAAGTTTTCGAGGTTTTTTTACAGTACAGTTTAACGGTTTTGGATACACAGCCGGCGGGCAAACAAACCTGATGACCCAAGGAACGGTTTCGAGATTGCAGAAATAGTGGACATTTTGAGCTCTAATGCTGTTACTTTTCTTGATGAAGCGATCTACAGTTGAGACAAAGCCTGAGATATCTAACGGCTTGATTTTAGATGTATTTGTGTTATTTTCACGAAGAAGTATTTGCAAAACGTTAAAGATGTAATAAAACTATCATGTTCACAGATGTTGTTGCAGTCTTACTCGTGCTTTGAAGGCATAAATTTACTTAAGCTATGTTTTAGCAAACTTGACCCCGAAATTTTTGTCCGAAATAAGATAAAAATTGTCCGAAAATTAAACGTCCGAAATTTTTTTGCAAGTAACGAACTTAAACCAACATAAAGTTAGCCTTCAAAACGAACCCAAGGGTGTGTTCGTACAACTAAATTTTTTTGTGAATGATTCATCTCTGAGATGTTTTACACACTCAGATTTTCTCCTCTGTCCCACGCTCGGTCATGTAGAATAATAACTTCACTATTTATTACCGCGCGCTAGCTTTAGAATCTATCCATCTTTATATTTCTTCTGTGCGCGGGTTCTTCCCCCTGGCCCCTCCGCTCGTCCCTCGTTCGTGGGCTCTGGGTGGTCTGCTCGTTTGGTGTGTTCAACTAAATTGTTTTTTTTTTCCTTCTTGGCCTAGGTTCGAGCATCGCCCCAAGTGCAACAAACATCCTTCTAGTGGCAATGACTGTAGCCTCCATCATGGCGTTGGTTGGTGTCGCCTTCCTTGGTCGGAAAGCGATGAAGGCCGTTAACAATCCGTACAATTATGAACCTCTATTAGTCAATTAGTGACGCTTATTTGTTGTTAGTTTTCACAACCAACTTGTTAGAAAATAGCAATCCAGTTTTTAACCTTTTTTAATGTAAAATGTTTGCCAACGTAGAGTTTAGCATGAACTATATTTTAGCTGTATACAGATTTCATGAGGGATTGCGTTGGGCCCAGTCCTTTGTAATTCACAATATTAAATCATAGCACACTTCGAGCGATTTTTCCAATGATTATCGTAAAACTAGTATCTTTAAAAAATCCGCAAAAGGTCGTCGAGTGATATATTCAGTTTTTTTCGCGGTTTTTCAGTTTCTTTGTTTTTGAAACGTGCGTGAGTTTCGTCAAAGGTTGCTAGACGACAAGATTCTGACGCAAAAGCTTTTTCAGAGCTTGCGAGTGACTCGTTTTTTCCCTATTTCAACAAAGATTTTAAGTCACTTAACAAAAAAAAACTCAACCTCTTCTCTTTTGCTTGTGTATTATTTTTCACTTTTTCCACTTAACAAATTGTTTTCAAAATGTTTGAGTTTACAGTGTAAACGCAAACAAACATTACAACATACGTACGAAAATCATTGGAAAACTGCTCTATTTCAAGGTTTCATAGCAGTGTTGAATGTAGCCAAGTTTAATAGGTAGTTTTTTTATAATAATGTTCAAGTTGACGGTTTGTATATTCCTCTTGACATCTTTTCAAATAAACTTGTACCATTTATCACAATTCGTCTCATCTGCTGCGAGAGCAATGAAGCTCAAGTAGAGCTTCAGGGGCAGGGGATAAGGCAGTCGCATTCCCGACTTCACAAAGGCGGCCACTAAAAAGGTTCCTTAGGAATCGTTCTCTTATTTTATCATTCAATTACAAGTTCTATTAGCTTCAGCTTTAGTCACCTAACTTGTTAACAAAGATCCATAAGATTAGCAAAGAAATAAACTATACAATTTGGTCAGAAATTCGCTACTTGCCGTAGTTTAGTCATAAGGCAAGGTGTAAGAAAACTTCAAGAACAACGTTTTAGTTCGAAATCGTGCTTCCAAAAAATGTCTGAGCCCGCAATTTTCGGCAGGATTGTTGCTAAGAAACGTAACACATTACCAGGAGGACAAGCTGACGCACACATTTTCGGAATGTTCGTGTTTATATTTGATTGGACAAGTAGGAACCGAAAACTCTTCGGGGACTCCACGAGAATTTGTCGAAAACTAGATTTGTCTTTGCAAGTGCATTCAGCTCGGAGTTTTTCTTCTGTGGTTCACTTGAGATTTGTCCAGTATTCTGTCTTTTTCTCTGAACAAGATGAAGCACCATACTAGCTCATTTCAATTGTCAATCAAGTTTCATGGCAGGTAAGGACCGCCTCTTTTTTCCTAGTTTCGCTTTACCAGCTGAATTTTTCTTCCTCTTCTCGGATAAAACAAGATGTTTTTTCCCTGGGACCTGCAAGAAAGTGTTGAATAGCAGTTCAATAGCGTTTCTCTACAGTTAAGTAACTTTATAATGGCTTTCCCATTTCAAGTAGAGCAACTCGATCGGCAAAGTGTACTTGTTCCGCGATGCGCTTGGTGAACACGTAACATGAGTAACCCTCGCGTAAGCTCGCGGGTAGCCTGCGGGTAACCCGCGAGTACCTGCGAATGACCCGCGTGGCTCATGGTTCATGCTCCTCCAAAAAATCAAGAAGTACACAAGAAGTACAAAATAATGAATAGAAATGTTCCAAAGTAACGTTTCATACCTAGTGTAACATTTCTTCCCGTCCCCGGCTAGGGCTCGAACCCACCCCGTGCCCTAACCATTAGGCCTCGCTTTGTCCAATTAAAGGATTCTTTACTAACCATTACATTTTGGGGGGCCAAAAAAGTGGTTGACATAACGAAAGGCTGTTTTCACGGAGTGGTCGTAATGTGTAGCTCTGCCGAGGACCAGATGCTCAAAGGGTGGATAACACTATCCACCAGATAAATTACTATCCAGTGGATTAGTGTTGATAGAGCGGTTTTCACTTGAGTGTCGAAAGTAAATTGCGTTTGCTTTGGTTTTGAGTTACTACGCTCAGTGATTGGCTTTAAAATCTCGCGCCACTTTCTTAGCCAATCAGAACTAGAACCAAAACCAATCGTGACTCGCTCGCGCACGTTTTCCTGCGCTTTGCGCTGGCTACATGTATTTGCTTCGAGTTTTGATTGGTTCACTGGATTGTCCGTGTCTTTTGTGATTGGCCGGAGTAATTACATTGGTTTTGGTTTTTCGACACTCAATTGAAAACTGCTCTAAAACATTCTATGCTATCCACTAGATAGTGATTTATCTGGTAGATAGCGTTTTCGACTATTTGATAAACTGGGCCCTGCTGTATTATTTGGGATTATGGATATGAACATGGACATGAATTACTTGTACCTCTGAAATGTCCTTCACGTCATCCCTTCTATCAACTTCCTCTTCGTCACTTGTGTGATGCCCATTAGCAAGGGAGTCCTGAGTCATTCTCTTCTTTTTCTTCTTCTTATTGCTTGTTTTGTTCTCTGCCATCAAGGCAAGTGATTTTGGGGTGTTGTTTGCTTCCTCTGTTAAGCTTGCCTCTTTCTTTTTCTTTCGTTTCGTTTTTGATGCAGAATTTTGAACTGAATCAGGAACTAGTGGCCGTGTTAAATATTCCACGACTTCATTCACTGACTCCAATGTGATGATTTCACCATTTGGTCCCTGAACCGTCAAATCAGGCATGTTTCTGTACAGTTTTAAAGAAAAAGAAAAACAGTCTATAATGTGTAGTTGCTATGCGGTATTAGTATAAAAAAGGGGGGGTTTTTGGGGGGCGGTTTGTTGTAAAAAAAAAAAATAAAAAAAATAAAACCCCCCAAAAGAGGAAAAAAAAATAATTAAAGAAAAAAAAAAAAAAAAAAAAATTTTTCAATTTTTTTTTTCTCTTTTTTTATATATTATAAAAAAAAATTTCACCCCCAGCGGGGGGAGGGAAAATTTTTCTCCCCACTTCGTGGTTTGGTAAATATGCACCACTAGCCACAAAAGTTTACCACAAGTGGCTTGACTGTTCACTCAGTACTCGCCCAAAAAATAAACTTATGGTGGTTAAGTCTGCATACGAGCCAAACAGCACATCAGGCCAGAGCTTAACACTGGTTTCGGTAGCATGAAGCAACTAGGTACATAATTCTACTCCCCCCTGGATGGGATACTTGTCCATCACAAGGTTTAACCCCCAGCATTAAAGTTGCTGGTACCCATTTATACACCTGGGTGGAGAGAGGCACTTTGAGAGTAAAGTGTCTTGCCCAAAGTGTCTTGCCCAAGACCCCAGGGTATCCGGTCCCCCCCCCCCCAGGGAATCTTGCCACCAACCAACTCCCTACAAAAAAAGGTGTATTCCTCGTTCTTTAATCCATGAGATAAGGTGACTTCGCTTGGGGGCGAGATTGCTTGGTGGCGAGGTGACCGACATTCGACCCCAGCCAGGGCTCGAACCCAGACTGCCTGATTCAGAGTCCAGCACACTAACCATTAGGCTACACACCTCCCAAGCAAGCCTGTGATACTAAGCAATAATTCAGACATTCTGCAAGCATTCCAGTATAATATATAGTAGTGACACTTACTTTGTTAGTACATGAAGAGAGTGAGTTACAGACACTGCTTGCTGGAGTAACCTGACGTCATCCTCCCCTGACTGTGACGTGTGACCATTTATTTGACAGAAATGAGAGGCAAGAGAATAAAGCTAAAAACAAAGCCAAAAAAAAAACAGTGTAACAAGCTGTACAGGGGAAATAAAGAGCAAACATCAAAGGCATAATCTGCTTGTTTGGGGGGTAACATCTGTGTGTGTGTTGGGTGAGGCTTGTTACATGTAGAGGATGTGAGGTGTTTAAAGAAGGTTTTTTTAAGCCGATCTGTTTTTCTTTTCTAAATTTTCGGTGACATCTGTTCACCTTCATCAGAGTTAGTGAAAGTTTGTTGGTGCTCACGCTACCAATCCGTGCGTTAGTGCGACATAAAAATTTTGAATTAACGGCACATAAGCGCGAGGAAAAGCTTTGCGTTCGCTGATAGCGTCGCTGTCCAAAGTGGAGTGCCACGACTTCAAGAAAAGCCTCTTGCTGTAATTGATTACACCACGCTCGAGGATCTGGGCGTCCTTCGGATGGATGTTATGTTCCTTTGACTCAGCATGCTGTTTAATTGCTAATTCGCTACAGCTCGCGCAGCCTGGATCATGTCCGGCTCCACGCGAGGACCACAAGCGCTTGCTTTCCCCGATGTACGTAAAAGAGCAGTCGTGGCACTTCATTTTGTAAACAATTCCTGTCATTCGGTGTACTGGCCTATCCACATAAACCGTGCTTGATAACTGGTCACATATTATCTATTCTAGAAGGAAGAAGACCTGGCAGCAAGGCTGTCTTTCAACCAATTCGAGCATTAGAAATCTTTGAAACATCTTGGAAGACTTCAGAAGTCTTTAAAAAATGATGAACATCAATTCAGGGCTCGACCACGCCCCGCCGCCCCGCCCCCCACCGCCACCACGCCGCCGGGCCAAAATACCGGTATTAATTAGCAAGTTATCTGTGGAAGTCTTGAAAATCTCAGGACAATAATTGTATGCATTTGGCTAAAGATGTGTACACATGGCACTGCGATTGTTTTTAGTTAAGGATAGTAAATAGATGTAAGTAGAATTTATAAATTATCTTAAAATTTCTAACCAACCTTTGTGTTGTCTGTTGATTTGTCTAACATCACAAGGAAACTGAGCAATTTTGACAGATTCAACAGCAACTGACATTCTTGACAGGAAAACTGCAAGATTATAGAAAAGTTTGGTAATGAGGAAGAAACATGTCAGTAGTGTTGCAGCTCTTGCAAACTTTTAAGGTCCTCTAGTGTAGCAGTTGCTATTGTTTTGGGGCTGAAAATTGGTTTCGAGATTCAAATCAGGAGTTTCAAGAAACCAAGGGTTAGAGAAGCCCGGATTCTGCTGTACATTGAAAATAATTATTAGCAACAACTTTGAAAGGGAAAAGAGGTGGTCAGAATGAACATTATTTGTTTGTTTTCCTAGTGATGGCACAGTTTTTGAAGGGAAATGCAATTTCTGGGAGAGTTTCCCAACTATTTAACAAGCGGTTGTAGCTGCAATCTTTCTAGCCTCTTGACAGTATATGGAAATGGAAGATAATTTAAAGTTTTCCATATGTTTCCTATATGATTGCGGGCAGTATTGCTCACAGTTTATTATTATAAAATGAAAAATATTTTAGTATGTTTTCAAAAGAAATCCGTTTAATATATGTCTTTGTTTTTGGTTGCATCAATGAACTTATTACAAGCTGCTAAGTACAACATGCATGTATACAAAGGGACAGTTCATGATTTCTAAAGCTTAAAATACTTTTGCCTTAAACCATTACCCGCTGATAATTTTTAGGAGATAAAGGATTTTGCCTTAGTTAAGAACTAACCTGCAATTCTTCAATCTTTAGAATCTTTTTTGTCCAATCCAGGTGCCAGGTTAATATTGGCACATCTATCCTTCCCGCTAGGACCTGAAGTATCAAGAACAAAGGAAGCACATTTTATTTTTTTCTGTCTGCGTACAGAAAGAACATGCAGCTTAGTCCTTTACAAGTTTGATTATACAGTGAAATCCAGGTGTTTTGAACTTTTGAGGGAAATGAAAATTGGTTCCCAAAAATTCGGGCAGTATGAGAAATCGGGGGGGGGGGGGGGGTTCAAAATTACAGAGTTCAACTGAATGAAGGAAGGGAAACAACTTTTGGTTTGAGTTATTAGGGGTTTCGAAACATCAAGGGTTTGAGAAGTTGGGATTCCTCTTTATAAGTAATGAAACTTATAAAATCACTATTTACCATGGATCTGTCAGGAATGTAAAATCCTTTACTGCCACTGGAAACTACTTGACCACACCATTTACAATGAGCCTGGAAATAAAAGGTTATATCCACAGCTTAGATCAATATCATCATTGTGGTGTATCTAATACAGGAACGGTGTGCAAACTCTGAGTAAGAACACACAGATGGTAAGACCTCATTTACAACAAGCTTGATCTTACACAATCTCTGGTCACATGACAACTTTATTAGACCCAGGACTCCACAATTATACTCAAGAATACCCCCACTCTGACACTAAATATAACATAGCTAACACAGCTGCACAATCGAATTCAGTATGTACATAAAAAGTATATGTATAAGCATAAACAAAGAAAAAAATGTAAATGGTTTCACACAATGGTACGAGTGCTCGATGCAAATACATGAAGAGACAAAAATACCGATTTCTCGATCAAGTGGTCAATATTGTCGCGCGAGCAAGCTCTTACAGGGGAAACCCGTCACGCTGCAATTTGTGTCTGACAGAGAAGCTCTGCATTCTATCTGCTAACAGATCTACTCTCCTCAATAAGAGATCTGAATTAATCACCATGTGCAGGAACGAAAACAAGTTTTATACAGCCAATCAAAAGCAGGATCGCTCAAACTGCCCTCCATGAATGTAGTTTGAATTTCCTTTCGACTGCTATTAACGGCACAGTCTGATGATCGCCTTGTGCGTGAACTTAAGAAACTGTCTGTACAGTCTCTATCTTTTAATTATAGTATTATGTATAAGCATAGTATAGGTATAAGCATGCACCATAATTCAATAGTGCAGGCTAATGGCGTGAGCAAATCACTTCACCAGTAATATTTTTTTTCTCACCGGCAATGATATAGAACTATTGGATTACACTTTTAGCTGTGCACTATTGAGTTATGGATGGTGCACATGGGAAAATTGGAGAGCACCCATTGTAAAGAGTAAGAGTTGCTTAAGGTGAACTCTTATGCTTCTTTCATACACAATGCATAGCTCCATTGTGCATGCTAAAGCATGAACCAATCGCTGAATAAAAGTTAAGTTATCAAGAGAAGAATTTGATAGGAAAATGAGCTCAACAGGGGGAAAAGGAACCTGGGAGAATAGGGATCAGGAGGGGTGCAGGAGGCTGGAGAGAAAAGGGTGGGAAGCAGGAGTTACTCATAGTCCAGTCTGCTAGAGAATGGCACATCACATAATACATGTACATTGTGTACATATGCATAAAATTAATTTAGTAAAATGTCTTACGTCTCCGGAGCCATGAGGCCCAATACAGCCGGAGCTTATCCCGGTTTCCGTACTGCACCTTAAGCGACTAGGAGTATTGCTACTCCCCCCTGGATGGGATGCTAGTACATCGCAGGGTTACCCCCCAGAAGTAAATTTGCCGGTAACCATTTATACACCTGGAGAGGCGCATGTGAGAGTTAAGGTGTCTTGCCCAAGAACACAACGCAGCGCCCCGGCCAGGCCTCGAACCCAGGCCGTTCGACTCGGAGTCGAGCGCGCTAATCCATTAGGCCACCGCGCCTCCCGTACATGGATGAATAACGGATATTGTTTCACAATTTGCTTGGCCCAGAAACCGGTTTAATGGCTGTGTCTGACAGTGACCCCTTAAACACTCTTTTTATTTTAAATATAAGAATCAAGTTTATAAGAATATCGAGGCTGAAATTTGCAAATTTTTAAGAATATTTTAAGAATAAACCCGAGGCTGAGATTTTGAAAAGAATATAGTTTTCTAGTTGAAACAAAATCAGGTATTTTCATTTCCGTCACTTTATCTCTGTGAGGAATGCTTTGTTTAAAGCCAAAATGGCCAAGCTGCAACAATTAAAAAGCAATGGTACATGTGCACAATGTAACAGAATACAGATCTGGACACCAAACAAACCGTCAAACGGTATTTTCTAAGAATGTTCATAACAATATTTTTAGCCTAAAAATTATCAGTAGAAAAGTAAGAATATTCAGCCTGGGTCAGAAAAGCTGTATTCTTATAAAAAAAAGAGTGTACCTTTTCCCCTTCATTTACTATAATAGTGTTTTTAGTTTGGCTTGTCTTTCAAGACAAAAACTTATAACAGTTATTATTTGATTAAAACATGCTTTTAAATGAGATCAGGACTTCATGCAAATATATCTTGGACTTGGGATCTTGGATAATCTAAAAACAATCTGGTCCCCTACTTAAATTCATCACATTGTTAATACAAACTTAACACAAGCATGTGTAAATAATTATAAAGCTTTATACTCATCAAACACCAAGTCAACATGATGAAAATGTTTTGCTAAAAGTGCATCAGTGTGGATAACCTGCTCTTTTACCTGTGACTGTAGGCTATTCTTATGATAGTTCTTTAAGCCAGACTGGATACCTTTCAAGACCTTGAAAAGGGAGGAAAAAGTCAAGCAAAAAAGTGAAAAATCTCTACAGTTCTTGTGCTTTCAAAACAACGTGGATGGTCATCCCCGTATTTTAGATTACAAATGTTAAATATCAAGTTTCTTAGACAGTTTAAATGGCAAGGATACCATTTTAGCGTGATGAATTCCTGGTGCGATCTGGGGCGATATGTTTGGGAAGAATTTCTCCAAATTCTGCACAAGCGGTTCCCATGTGTTTCGATCCGCCATTTTGAATAGCTCCTACTAGAAGACTGGTGACTAGAACAAAAGTTGCACTTTCAGGGGTACCGAGAGAACTAAAATTAGCCCCGAAGAAATGACTGTATTTTTGCCCGAAAATCAGTAAAAATAGAAAAGGGGGTTTCTTTTGCTATTTTTTATTACTAAAAGTACAATGTAACAAAAAAGAATTTAAAAAATTGAGGAAGAATAAGTTGTTCGCAAGGTATCCTGGGTACAGGAGGATTGCGTGACCAGCGATTGACGAGGGACCCGATTGACGAGCCAAAACAAAATGGAAGTTTGTGGGCAAGTTGAATTTCACGATCCAGTCCATTCTCTATGTATTAGCGGAGGGACCCATGGAAATGAACTGACTGGCGTTTATCTCGTGAAAAACTGGCTAAAGAACGGTGACCGTGAGATACAAAGAAGCTCCTTTCAAACTCACGTTGTGCTAACAAATTTGCGAGCAACAGAGCGATGTGTTCGCTTCACAGATGTAGATCTCAACCGGCAGATTACACCGGAAAACCTATTTTCTTCACAAGAGAAGGAAGGTTGCCCTTATGAAATACACAGGGCAAGAGAACTGTATTCCCAATTTCAAGATGAGACCGGCGAAAAAGCAGTGGATTTCTGGTTGGATTTGCATAACACGACTGCAAATACAGGGCCCTTTTTCATTATGAACCACACACAAGGCCCATTCCCTTTGCACCTAGCGTCGCACTTGCATATTAAGTTCCCCGAGATCCGTATCATGCTCTTGAAGCCAGGTAATTTCGAAAATCTCCATTTTGACGGGGCCCAAGCCAAGGAGAAGCAAGAACAGTCCTTTTCCAAATTCCCAACAGGGAGTGTATCAAATATAGGTAAAGAGGGCTTCACCTTGGAAATGGGGCCCCTCGCTAATGGCACATTTAATGCCTCCATGTTTAACTTGGCAAAGGAAATAATTTATGATGTACTTGATGCAGTAGAGGAATTCAACAGTGGAAAAGAATTTAAGGAAAAGGAAATTGAAGTGTTCAGATTTCTTGGCAACATTCACTATCCCACAGATGCAGATAGCAGTGAAATTTCAGCCATGATTTCCCCTGATTTAGATGGCAAGGACTGGAACCCACTTCATCCTGGTGACCCTCTATTCTTGACATTTAATGGAGAGACCATACCTTATGAAGGGAACAATACAGTGTGGCCAGTTTTCATAAACGAGGCTGCATATTTCTGTAACAAAATTGCAATGTCGATTACAACAAAAGAAAAGATTGTTGTTTCAGCTCTAAAGCTAACAGCAGACCAACCTTAGACTTTCGAGGGCCTCCATTTTTTTTCTGGATATTGTCAGAGAATACATACTTAATAATAATCTGTGTTCAAGCATTGCATGTTAACTTTCCTGCCTATTTTTCAGCAATTTATAATTATAAAATTAAATGTCATATATACCATAAAATTCCAGTTATACCCCCCCCCCCCCCTCCCCTCCAAGATATAAGTCTCCCTATGCTGCATGGCAGTATTGGCCAGGGTTAAATGTTGATTACTTTTTAACTTAAAAATGTATTTTGATCAACACTGCCATGGCTCGTTTCAAAACTTTCCCTGCATAGCAGCAGTTTCTCAGGATACCAAAATTATAGGGGCAAAGCCAGCTACACTTGTGAGAAAAATCCAGGGTCAAGTATTCCAGATGTGCACCATCTGTAGCATAGCTCCTCAAGGTCTCAGATCCAATATAATATACATTTCTTTTGTACTAGTTGGGAGAATTTGTTTTCTGTACAAGCTAGCAAGGCAATTTCCCAACAGTGATCATGTCAGTAATTCTTGTGATATTTTTAATGATTTTGTTTTTTGTTTGTTGTGGGGACAAGCACCTTTGTAAATAATTTTGTATGTCAAAAAAAAAAAAAAAGTTGAGTTGAGTTGAAAGCTGAGTAGTTTGTGTAGTTTACACTGACTCGTCCCCAGTTGTCTTTTGAGTCTGTCTTGAGAGGAAGCACGGGCGCAAATGATTCCCTCCATGTTTAGTTTCATACAGTCTCACTAAACTCAAGATGGACTCAAAAGACAACTGGGGACGAGACAGGTTTATACTGAAGATCTTTGGTGTGGGTTTTCAAGACATCCAGTATATCAGTATAATTATTGTCAGTCTTAAGCATATATTGGAATGTGCAGGAGATCAAAATGTAATAACATGCTTTAACCAAGAGGAAAACAAATCACTTTTGGAACACCAACAAGCTACACTGTAACACTTCATGTTCAGCATGAGCTACTGTCCTTCTGTCATCGTGCAGACAAACTAAACCCAAGTATAGTCTGGGATTTAGTTTGTCTGCAATGCAGGCTACGTCAACTATAGTTTGGTTTTATAATAAAAGACGAGAATCGTTCAAACATTTTGTTTTATACCTGGCCATATGTGTCACAAAAATTCAGACAGATTGTTGGACATTACACATCTATTATAACCCAAAGAAACAAATCTGAAATCCTGCGATACTTTTGAGGCAAAGTGGGAAACTGGCAGTCCTCTTGTAGGCTTCAATCTTGCACAGTTAATGCTAACAATTATTTTTCTTGGACGATCCGTGGGATCAATCGACTGATTGATTCTTCTGGGTCGAATCTGGGAGGTTTGTTTCCAAAATCCCACTTAATCCCCTCATTGCCAAACTGTTTTTCAAATCCACCATCCATCCAAATATAAATTCATTCATTCAGTGATTCGTTCCACATATCCAGATTTCAGTTCAGAGTCAAATGCCTATGACTTTTAGATGAGAGGTCAAAGTCTTGGATCGCTCAACTTTTCAATACCCAGGTGTTATCTTTTTAAACTGCTTTTGCTTGTGAGTTTTGTTCAACTTGCAAATGACACGAAGAACTCCTTTTCTTCTAACAAAACGGCATCCAGGACACATAAGCTTTAAAGCCATTCGTACCTTGTACATTCGCACAGTCATTAGGGTGTTAGCCAGACCGAACTGACGAAAATTGCTCAAAATTCCCCTTGCTAAAGGAAACATGTTTGCAGTTCTGCAGACCAAAATGGCGGAAGAAACTCATTGCGGTTTCCAGTCCCCTCGCATACTTAGATACACTAGTTTTAGTCCTCCTGACCGCGCTGGTTGCAGAGAGATGAACGGGCGTGAAATCGGGTAGTGAAACAAGTACCACAGCAAGCAATCAAACAATCCAACAAACAAACAGAAAACAATTGTAACACCTAGGCCTGCTTCAATTTGGCCTAGGGTTTTCCACAAGTTGCTCGAAATTATTCAAAAAGCTGCTCGAAATTTCTCAATAAGGTGGTCGTAAGTTGCTCCCAAAAAAGGTGCTTTTGATTAAAGTTGCTCGAAAATTGCCCCCCAAAAATCCAAAACGCTGCTTTTTATCAAGAAAAATTTTCCAAAAAAAAATCCTTAAAAGGAGAGATTTCTAAGAAGTTTCAATGTAATTTCACTGCAAAATTTGTTGCATTACAAGGATTTCTTTCACTGACAAAAATTGTAAAGATATTGATGACATCATGTTTGCTGGCCAATTTTGTAATGCTTTAATGGGGAATGAGTCGAAAGTCTTCGGATTTTCCACGAAAATCTTCGGCAATCTTCGAAGGTCTTTACAAGTTGCTCGGAAAGTTGCCGAGCAACTTGTGGAAAGCCCAAATTTAGCCTTCCATGCCCCAAATCGAATCCCTCTTAGAATTATTGATTTAATTGCCTATGATTAGAACAAAATATGGAATTAGCGATGTCACAGAACTAATTAACACCCCAAAAAAATTATACTGTTCAAACCGAGTTTTGTGGGTGGATGCATTTCACATTGTTTGACTGAAAGACGAAAATGTCAAATAATAGCGGTGTCGAGGACTCAAATGTAATTGGCGTTTTTCTGGACCAAGATAAGAGTGCGAGTGGGAATGATGATAAAGATGGGACGGATGCAGATAACTCCGGGTAACATTTTTTTCTGGAAAAAAATACGACTTCATTGCTATCTTCTTTGGTGGTTTTCTGAGCAAACCTCCTTGCTTCCTTTCCTTTGATCATGAGTTTCCCTTAATAGTATCTATTTCGGTGTAAAAGGAATCATATACATTTGTAAAAGGAATCGTGTACCTTTGACGGAAAGGTAAAAGAGTAGCATGCATAGAAGAGAGATCAAGAAAAAGGTCGAGATCTCGGACCGGTCGCGGAAATTTGTCTGCGATCAAAAGCCTGATTAAAAAAAAAAAAACAGAGCCCGTTTCTCAAAAGCCCCGGAAAGTTTTTGGGCTTGTAAAGCACCTTTTAGTCATCTGTAAGCTTATCTCAAAAAGAGAAAAGTATAGAGGCCTGAAACCTTGTATGCTCATCTTAAAACAGTATGCGAGTAAAAGCCAGCTCTGTAATCATATAATTATAAAGGTTTGAGATTTTTCTTATGGCTTTCCGGGTGCGAAAACTTTTAATTTCGGGACCTTCGAGAAACTGGCCCTGGTCTCAACAGGTTTTGACTCAGGCTTTTCGTCTAAAAGTTCCTTTGCTGTAGTCCACGATCAGGCGCTCTTTTTTCCCGGAAGCTGAAACCACCAAGTAACGTTATTTATTTATTTATTTATTTATTTTCCCTCTCATTCTCTTATTCCCCCTTTGTTCTCTTTGTATTCATTCGGGTCACGTGATTTTGCTTGGCAACGGGAAGCCATGTTCATCTTGGTTACCTTGCAGGAAGAAGCGGATCACTTTGGCGGTAAACTTCAAGATGTCCCAGCCACAGTACAAACTCGCACGATTTGCGAAATATGGTCCACCGCCACCGACTCAAGAAGAGAAGCTGAAGTGCGAGAAAGGATTTGTGCTCGATGCAGTAGCAGTTAGTACACTCTCGGACGACTCAGGCCGCGCAAATCCTAAAATGGCGACCGCCATTCCACCGTACAATGCTCAAAAAGACAGACATGCGAAAGGATATTTTGAAAAGCCTGTCGTCAAAAAGCTTTTGAGAAAAACAGAGCAGGTAAGAATAGGCATTATAAAATGCGTAATGATTGTTTAATTTGATGAATATGGTGTAGATATGCATGTACTTCGATTGTTTGTTGTTTTTTTTAGCCAGCTGCGCGCGTGGGGTACAAGGGTTTTCAATCGGACGTTCATTTTATACACTGTATACACCGTGTACGAAACACAAGAAGAATTTTTCCAACTGCGATTCACTGGCGAATCGTAAAATTTTATAAATTCTTCGAGTTCTTTTCCAACCTTCTAAACTGATTTAAAGTGGTTTTGTGTCGTCGGTAACCTATAAAAGCTTACTTGCCCATTTGACCAATCAAAGCGCCTGTTAGATATTCTGGTAGCTGATTATGTTTGTTTGGCATTTTGTATGAAAACTACAATTATAGTTGGACTTCTAAATTATTTCTGTTTTATCAATGAATCCAACTGGGTTAACAGCAAAAATGCCACAGTATGCATATAAAATATATACTTAGGCTTTCACAAACAGTTAGATAAATAAGGCTCTCATTTTCTGTTCTTCATATAATTAAAACTGGGTTTCATGACATCTGCTTGTAAATTATTTTCAAGAAATCAACATTTATTTTTAACTTTATCAGTACTGCTCTGAGTTTATTCAACATGTAAATAGAGTTGTTTACTTTACCAACTCCGAGTTAATCATAAACTGGAGTGTTTTCAGTTGTATATTTATCAACAGAACAATAGTCTTATTATATACTAACCCCCAATAGATATAAAGATTTATTACTGCGCCAGCCAGCCATGCACCATCAGGTACATGATTGTGTATAATCGTCATTGCTGACGTTTCCATATTGACAGAGTATAAGTCCTCACAAAACACTGGACCTTATATTGATATACATGTATAAATAGGAAAATATGAATACGTTTGCTAAAGGAGTACAAATCAAAGCTCATCGTACAGTCCTCGAATGTCATTTCTTGTCAGCTGATATATCTTACTGGTATGTTTTATCCTGGCTGTGACCCTTCAATATTTTCACACATTTTATGCTGCTTATTCCCCCGGATATTAAGCTCCCCCACTTATTATTAGCCAATTTATTAAAAAGTTGTTTAATGGAGCTACATCACGGACAACGCATTTTGAAAACAAAACTGGCAAGTTTGCCGATCGTTATCAGTCAAAACTATCTTTGGTTAATTTTTGCATCTTTATAACTCCTTTGTTGTTTTTCTATGTTAGACAATTATTATTTTTAGAATCCCTTCAATTTGAAAGAAGTCAGAAAAATAAAATTGACTTAATTATTTACCGGTAAATATTGTGACATATTTGCTTCTTTAAACCCTTAAGGGCTTGTAACTGGCATTTTATGGTTCCTAGTAATTTTAGTTGCAAAAAAGGCCTGAAGTAAAATATAAAAACACACAATGTACAATGCTTTGCAAAATCGTTGAAAAGAATTTACTGTGCAAAATAGGCTATCTTAGAGGTCTTCCAATTTTATTGAAGAATACTATAAAAGATTATTATTCATTAGCCCCACTCCCCCATTTCAATGTTGCCTAAAAAAGTTTCAATGAACATTCTGTCATAGTTCAACATTGTATGGGGGAGAAAAAATAAATGTCATGCAGATTCAAATGTCACACACATAGATAAAAGTGTTTCAACTCTTTTTGCAAATTAAAGTTTGTAGCTTCTATGCAATAATATGTGGTTCCAGAAAATAACCATACTCCCCCGCAGAAGAGATTGGAAAAACCTGGGGGTGGGAGGGGTCTGGAAGGACAAAAACTTTCACGAAAAGTATGAAGTTTAAATAAATTGGAATTTCCAGAGGGGTGAGGGTGGGGGGTCTTTGGAAGAATCCCTTCCGTGGGGGAGGTATGGATAATTTAGAACTACACAATTACATGTATAGCCCATTGCACCTTCTTTGACAGACGTTGGACAAGAACAGCTTACAATTTTTTTCTTTTCTTTTTCCAGGAACCTCCAGGTGACTCAATAACTGGGAAGCAAATGGACAAGTTTTATGACAAAGGAATGATGGGCACCTATATCAAGCTTCGCAATGGTGCAGGAGCTGGTAAGTTTCTTGAGTGCCACATCATCCACCTTTGGATCATGCATTAATGGGGGTCCTTCTTAACTATCAGTTTGTTGCTAAGAAAGATTTCTGACTGCCAACTTTTGGAAACAAAACCTCCTACGGATGAGATTTTTGCACAACTTTGTTCTATTGGCGAGATATTCAAAAGTTTCAAAACACGGCCATATTTGACAAGTCACATGTCCAGAATAGAAAAAAACTGAAAGGGCATATAGAACTAGAAATTAAAGTCAGTGTCAACAGATAGAGAACACCCACGTGCTAAATGCTATGGTTTTTAGGAAATTCGCATTATTATTAAAGTCATGGCGTAATAAAGACTTTTATTTTCAGACTTTCTCCAGTAGCATCCCATTCTTACATGAAAATCGTAATTCCATACGAAGGATTATGAAGAAGGATATGTTATCTCTAATTCTTTGAAAAAATTCGGAACTTTACTTTTCTCTCAAAAGTTAAGGGATTTTAAATTCTAGCGTGCGGTTTGGGACAGCTGGCACTAGTTACGTGCGCTCATTATCAATTTTTTCAATACAGTTGTCCTCCCCACCAAAAATTCACCGTAAAGCATTGCCGAACAATCCAAAATAGCTTGCCACCAAAAACCATCTTGAGCACTTCCTTATTAGCAACTGCTCTAGATATGTAGTTAAGAAGTACCCCCCTTAATGCTGCTATGTACATGAAATAATTGTTTTTATTTTAAACATTTCAGGACATTCAACAAGTCAAGTAGGTGGCCATGGCTTATTCATGGAGAACATTCCTCCTCTCAATGGATTCAACGGTTCTTTTGGATTTCGGAGAAACACTCCTTGGCTTCGAAACCAGCCATCAGTTTTCACAGGTAAAGTGGCCATGTTGTTAAATTTGTGATGTTAGTAAAAACTCAGTTAGACTACAAGACTGAGTACATGTACATGTACAGTCAACAAATTATGCACAACTGAGTAAAATTATTATAATATTGCTCCTAAAAATGGGGGAGCCTGAATCAACAACAACATCAAAAAAAACTTAAATCCCAGCTTGCTGTTCATGCAGTCAAGCAATTCTTAAATTTTGTTTGCCCAAGCAAAACGAGCGACAGCGACATCAGAAAACCCCTTGGTAGGCCTCAAGGGCTGTTTTGCAGTCACAGGCTCTCTTTATAAGCTTTTATTGTACTTCCTTCTGCAGGAAAAATTGACAGCCGCTCATTGGTTCCATGATGAGTGTAACAAGCCTTCAATCATCAAGAATTATCAAAATATCTGGCGTATTCCCAGCAGAACTGGTACAGATTTAATGCGAGTGTGTGAATGAATTATTTGTAAGGAATAGTAATATATTTGTTACCTCAGAACAGTTTTTAGAAGCAGCACTACTGCATGGTTATCTGATACTTGTAGATCTTCGCAAAGCACACAATCAACCAAATGCCTCAGAGTCTTCACTGATAGATCGATTTACTTAACTTAATTAAGGTAATGGTATTCGGACTTCAGCTTTGTTCCAATGCAATTTGCAATGTGTGCGTCACAAGGGTCTCAATCTGAAAGTGACATCAAGAACATAGTCTGGGATCCACAACTGGATAGATTCATAATGCTGTCAGGATTTAGTTCTTTGCTATGTTGCGAAAGTGATTAAACAATGATTCTCGAACCGAGCTGCCAAAGACACTTGCCTCACCTGGACAAATCAAGATGATGGACTTTGCATCTACAATGTATGTATAAAGCTTCACTATAATGCAAAATTCAGTTTTCTGTCCAAGATAATAATTTTCTTCCAGTGTGAATGTAAACTTAATATATCTTAAGGACTGACAAACAACTTTGCATGTCTTTTGAAGCCATGTAGTGAACTCTGTTTTTGAGACTGGGAAGCTTAATAAAGTCTTTTAACTTATTTTTTAAAGTATTCAGGCTTAAGTACAATGGTTTGTGAAGGTTTTGTAAAAAAAGGTGTGCAGATGAAATAAAACTATTGAAATTTTACATAACAAGCTGTTTTATCTCCTGAAATTGTTAATGTTATTGTAGACTAGATTGCAGAATACTATCAAAATGCTGTTTTCCACAGCAAATTGGGGTGCGTTACTGTAGTCCCGCTCAATTCTACAACATGAAGTCTGTGTTGTTTCCTTTTTAAGGAAAAAGTTAACTTGGAGGGTTGACTTATGACATTTGCAGAAATCTCAGACTCAATCAATCAATCAATCAGTTGCTGTTCGGGAAATCCTAAACATCTCATGTTTGGTTGTATACACCTGAGGGTTTAAGAATGTTCCAGGTATTCTTAAGATGTACCGTCATGTACCTCAAGGCTGCAGGTAACAACTGTAGAAATTCATCCTACTTAAAGATGATTTCCAGTCCGTACTGCGCAATCTCCACCTGCAATGTTTGTGAGTCTCACAAACAGAAGAATGTTTACTAGCAAAAATAAAAATTCTGGGACAAAACTTACCTTTTTCTTCATTATTAACGCCAGATATCCTTGCAAAACAATAATAACGAGTAAAAGAAGCTCGACGGTATTTCAAACGGAGGTTTTAGCTCATCGTGAATTCTTGAAGGAAACGATCCGTAATGGCGAACTAAAAAACTTCATGTACGCTATCACCGAAGTGTAACGTTTCAACAAATTCAAAACAAAAATGAAAACAAACCCTGAGTCTGCGCAGTACGGACTGGAAATCATCTTTAAATTAACATTCTGTTTCATGCAGCAACTAAGAAAAGTATTGCAGCTCATCATAGTGGTTTGTTTACTGCTACAATTTTGCTAATTGTAACACACACAAAAGCACCATCACACCAACGATTGTTGCTTGATCGGTTTACAAAAGCCTCAGACTTTTGGATAGGGAGGAAAACACATATTAACCAATAGCCCAGTCCTACAGGAAAATCAATCTTGAAATAGGAATTGTTGAAACTGGAACTGGAACAGAACGTTACTCATGATCAGTGCCACAGAAGCAAGAAAAACTTGTGCCAAAAAGAGCAGTGCTACATTTATATTAATAAAAAATTTATTCATGCTTCAATCCATATTAAAATATCTGCATGTTTCTTACACTGTACAGCAACCAATATGTGTTTGAATTGCGGCATCTTCAGATCCTTTCCTACAGTATGATGCTGTCTATGATTGTGAATTAATACTACAGTCCTTTCAGCCAAGCCATAGACATACATGTTTTACATGAAGATTTATTTTCCACATTCTGTTGATTTCAAGTCTTTGGAGGCAATTGATTGCCTCATGTCAAATTTTTTTTTACCTGTTTTGCTGCAAAATTAAGCCTAAAAATGACTGAAAATAACAGACACACTGTTTCTCAGTACACCACACAGTGCAGACCTCTCAACCTCAAAAAACCGGAATCTGGCGATCGAGTCAAAAAAACGTGAGTTTTCATGATCAGTAAAAACCGGGAGATTGATCAACTGATGGACAAAAGTCACTAAAACTAGGTGCTTGTCAAGAGAGTAAACATTATTTCAATGGCCTGTGCATGTGTCTTCTATATTTGGTCACTGATTGTGGTACTCAAGCGAACAAACTAATGAAATACCTCTACTGGCAACGGATTTACACAGAATTGGCACAAGACAATCGCCTTAATAAGCCAAAAAAGACATTATGCAAGGAAATTGTATCCTTACAGCTTGTGACTCTGTTTTTTATCCTGAGATTTTTGGGTCTCGTCGTCTTGAACTCACAACAAAATCGTGAGACTTGAGAGGTCTGACAATGGGTTTTTTCTGGTGTGTTGTTTAGTGAACAAAATAAGTAATAAATTATTCTTCCAGAAACAACAATTTACCAACAAAGCAGTTAGACTAAAATTGTTTATCAAAAAACACACTTCAAATAACCGGTACTATAAAAAATATTTATTCTATAGCAGTAACCAATGAAATGAAATAAATTGTAAAAGTTAATAAATTTTTCACGGTCATGATTAGGGGTAATGGATAAATCCGAAGTCACGTAACCTCTTGAATCAATGATAATAATTATAATGGTCACCTACACGTGTTACAAATTTAAATGTAAGATGAATGTCTAATTAAATATACATTTTGCATTTTCTTGTCAAAAAATAATTATGTAATTGTGTGGTTCTAGAAAATATCCATACCCTCCGCGTAGAGGATTATTGGAAATTGTGATGGGGAAGGAGGTCTTAAAGACCAAACTTTTAAGGAAAAGTGTGAACGTACAAAATCCAGATCCCCAACGAACAAGGTTTGACTGGAAATGACTCCCGCTATTACGGACTCTCGCTATAACGGACACGAAACGACGTCCCGAGCGTGTCCGCTATAACAAGAGTTGACTGTACACTGAAATTTCCAGAGGGGAGATAGGGAAACCAAAAATACCCTCTGTTGTGAGTACAAATATTTTCTAGAACAACACATTATTAGCATTTTTGTTTTTAAATGACACTGTGCACACGAATACAGCTCAATAACTGAGACAGTTCACTCTCTAAGATAACTATTTTAATTACATAATGGTATTATGAAAACACTTTCACTAGATTTTTGTATTTTTAAAAAATTCTGAAAGATGACAATCGTGATGCTGGATGGATGATTTGAAGATCTCAGACATTAATTAAAACAGACTATATAGGGGTGCATCTTGAAACAGTGAGGATAAGTTAGCCAAAATAATTAATGGTTAATCATCTAGATCTGTAACAATCCTCCATGACTGTATACAGCCATAATATTTTGTTGTTTACTTCAAATTCTTTCAACAAAAGTATGACAGGAAAACACTACAGAATTTGTAATTGTGATAGATGCAGATAATTATATATACCTACATAGAGCCTGCCCATTCGTACTGTGACCCTTATTTTAGTTATTTATACCCGCTTTCAGTATTGGCTATAGTATAGTGGCTGGCTTTTAGCATTCATCTTTCGACATGCTGTTTGAAATGAGCCAATCAAAACCAATGCATACCAGTGTTTGTTTGTAATACCAATGAGGCTACAATTTTAAAAGGTCATTCAAGTGGGCTGTGATTGGTGAATTTTGATCTGTCTTGTTTGTTAAGCATGTGGAAAGATTGATGTAAAAAGATAGCCGCTATGCACATAACACTGAAAGTAGGTGTAAGTTGCACACTGCAAATTTACTGTTCACCAGAAGCTGCATTACTTTGAATAATTCTTGAAGCTGTTTGGTCCTATTCCTGTTAAAACCTGCATCTGCATAAAATCATTAGCTAAGTATAGATAAGAACTAGATTTAAAAGATAGACATGGCACTTCCAGCCACTTGACCTCTTGAACTTTGACACATTTCAAGGTATCTTTCTTCTTCACGAAGAGAGTTCAGCAGAGTGTTCATGTCATTAACAACCATGTTTCCATTTCCGACAAAGTCTGACACACCACCATTATCAGTCGACAGTGAACCAATCCCTGAAACCATTGCATCCTCATAATTCCCCATGTCAAACTGACCCCTCTGACCAGGGATCTGCATTGGAGTATCATACGCGACAGTTTCCGATGGTGGGTAGAAACCACTGCGAACATCAGGTGTGCCAAGCTGCTGCCCAGTTCTGTAATTTGGTGGGGGCCAGTGCCCTTCTTGAGGCTTTCTCACAACATGTGGCTCTGGATTCTGTTGGCTTGGAGGGTTGGATGGTGATGGGAAGAATGACTGGGGTCTGTGATGCACAGTCTGTAACCTAGGTTGAGGTGGCTGTGACTGCTGGACTGTCTCCTGCTCTTCAGGATATGGGTAGTGGCACAATCTTCGTGTTTGCCTCATGTTCTGATTCCCTGGAGGAGGGTGCAAAGGGGGAGTTGGTTCCACGTTCCCTTGCTCTTGTGGATTTAGGTAGGCATCAAACTCTTGTGGATCTAAATCACCACAAATCAGTTCTGTTTCGTTCATGTTCGGCATAGGTGTTGCTTGTCTGTTAACAGGTCCACTCTGAGGCTCAAGCCTGGCCATGGGTGCTCTTGCTTGTCTGATGGGTTCACTGCTACGACGCTGCTCACCCTTGCCATTTTTTGGAAGGTAGCTTCCAGAACTATCTGCCTCACAAATCACGGTGTCACTTTTCCTTCTGTTTGTGGCATCAGCACATGTAATTCTTTGGGGTAGCAAGTGTGAAGAAGGTGGGATCTTGTGAAACACGGGGCTTCGTATAACTGCTAAGTTTGACTGACTTCCATAACCACTACTATTACGGCTCAACCTGTTGTAAGGGGCACTTTGGTTACTGCAAGTGCTTGTCTCACTGGTCCGACGGAGAGCATCTTCATTGGCATCAAGTGGGTGTAAGTGTGGTCTGCGGTGAGGCGGGGTCATCCCTTTTGGTACTAGAGGAACACTATAGCCATTGGGGAAGTGGGGTATAACCTCTTGAGGTTGAATATTTGTGGTTGGGAAAGGGCTAGCTTGGCTGGATCGACGACTTCCATAAGAAGACCAACCACTTTCCTGGCTTGATCTTCTACTTGCGTCACCAGCAAGGTCTCCAGATAAATGGCTGCCTTCACTTGATCTGCGCGATGTTTGGCTCATTCGCCGGTGAACATCATTCACCCAAAGTGCGACATCTCTTTTGTGAACGTCAATCTTTGGAAGATTCACACTCTGGGCTTGAGGCCTGACCTCAATGGATTGCGCTGTAGTCACAGCACCGACTACAGCACCATTTTCTGCAGGTTCCCAATCTCCTTCCAAAATATCTGGAAGATGGCTTACAAATGGAGGACTTCTCGGAGATATGCCCAGCGTATGCTGACCAACACTTCTTGGACTGTCCTGGCTGGATGGAATATCAAGTCCCCCTGGGGTCCTATCACAGCTCGAAGAAACTGCATCCCCCTCAAAACTGCTACCTACAAATGTTTGGGAGCAACTTCCACCTTGAATCACGCTGCTAGCACTACTTGATCCATCCTGCCCTGGTGACAAAGGTTCTTCAACATGATTGCTTACTGGCTGTGCTGCTTGTGTAGTACTGCCGGACATTTGGTTTCCTTGACCCTTCCCAGGGGATGCATTTCCCTTTTTATCTGAATTTGATGGTGGTTTTTCTCTGCTGCCTTCTGCTTTCAGCTGTTATAAAAAACGACAACAAATTTAATACTGCGTAAAGGCTTCAGTAACACAAATCTAGCTGCCAATAGCTCCTTATTGGTGAGATAACCAGCAATGCTGTAAACGCTTGTAGGTAAAGCCAGGCTCCTATAATGAGCTTTTCTAGAGAAAAAGGGTGACAAAGTGCTGCAACGATCGTTAATTTGGTTTAGTTTAAAATTATGAATAGAACAAGGAAATCTGAAGTTACCATGGCATTTTGAAATACAAATTAAAGAACCTGTCATACAGTGTGACTGACTGGAGGGAACTATACCATGCTTAAAGGTTATACTTTATTTGTCATTTTTTTTTGCGGGAACTTTATTTCGCGAAAATGAAACTGGCATATTTCGCGGGACCTAATTTTCGCAATTTGGCCAAAAAATAATACGTAATTAACATAAAAAATACAATAGAAAACGTTGAAAATAAATTTTCACGGGTCTTAAATTTTGTGATTTTTTGAAAATCGCGAAAAATAAGTCCTGCGAAAATAAGTAACAATAAGGTACCACATATTTTCCTTGCAAAAGTAACAATCCTGTCTTTAAAACTTACCCTCTTGATTCCCTGTTCTCCATGAACTGTTTTGGTGTGTTTTCTCAGTGAGCTAGGATCTGTATACCTTTTTGGGCAGCCAGGCACTTTACAGACATAAGGTTTCTGAAAGGGAGAGGTTATTTATGCAGTTACTGGAATATACCAGAGTACAGTGTCACCTTTCAAATAAGAATCTCCTTTTGGAACCGTAACATTTAACTTGTAGTGATGAATGGTGTTTCGCACATCTGTAGCTATCAGGCCAAGTGGCAGACTTGCAGAGCACTTAGTCACATAAGTATACCTGCCAACTTTTTCTGGGTCAAAGGCGTGAGAGTGCCAGACTTTCCGAAGAGGATATGACAACGTCTGAAGTTTTCCGAAGACGTCCAAAGTATTCCAAAGACGTTCCGAACATCTCTCGATCCCAGTGCGTGGACGTGTTTAATGCTAAACACGACCTCATTCCCAATGCTTTTTTCCGTCAAAACTCTGTCATTTCGGGGAAGGTATCGCCACTTACTCATTTTACATGGAGTTTTATTTTCTCGCACTGGTTTGAGATTACATTTTTTGGAAAATGTGTCGTTTTTGGTTGTAATAACTCACATTTTTCAACTAGGCATGAGAAATTGGTTCGTAAGCGTGAGTTGGCGTGAGATCGAAGTTTTCAACTCGTAGGCGTGAGACTCACGCCCAAGGCGTGAGAGTTGGCAGGTATACATAAGGAGTACTATTACAATCCCCTGAATAAAATGCTTGGCCCTTTACACCTCCGGCCAGGGCTCTGACCTGGACCACTCAATCTAGAGTCCAGCACACTAACCATTAGGCCACAGCACCTCCTGATTCGTGGGATCAGGGAGCCACAAAAACCTTGGGCCCATTGCTTGAACAGATCACTCTGTATTCCAGAAATTATGCCAACCACTATGCCCACTGCACCTCCCAAACAAGTACCCTTTAGATTTTCACAAAATAATTAATAACAGCTTTGTTCTCCACTTACCACTGAAGAGTGTGTCCTGTTTTGGTGTTTGGCTCTGTCTGATGCATTAGAGAATGCTTTATTACACCCTTCTACCTCGCACACGTATGGTCGCTCTCCTGTATGAGACCTGAGATGGGTCTTAAGGTTCTCAAGTCTGGAGTAAGCCTTGGTACAGCCATCATACTAGATATAGAGGAAGAAAAGAATTTTAACACTGTTGGCAAAGATGCTTATGGAATGATCCCACTATCCTTTACTACATGAAACAGAGGTTCCCTTTCTTGTCTGCTTGCAGACAGAAGGGGCATCTCTCTCTTACAGAAAACTGTCCGAACATCTAATTTCTTAACAGTACTTTGTCAGGCAGACAGGTGATGACAGGAACAAAGAAAGGCATCATCTTGGGGAAATAAGGTGAGTACATGTAACTGTATTCAGTTTGTAATGAGCATGAGATAGGTCCCGACAAGCGTCAAACTATTCTTAGGACACATCAGTTGAGTGCTCTAACTTTGAGTTACAGGAGATTCATGGTGAGTTAGCTTATATACGTCAGTTACTATTTTTTTTTGTGACACATCTTGCATACTGCTATGATCAGTGCACCCCCCCCCCCCCCCCACGCTATCTCTTTTGTGACTAAGTGTCCCATAAGGCCTGAAATGATTTAGTAGGGGAAGTAAACTGCAAAACCAACTTTGCCACCAAATTGTTATTTGTGCTAATCTGTAAGAAGAATTAATTTTTGAGCTGTGGACAGTTTAAAAAGTGATATCTTCCTAGAACAGGGCTGCAAATAACAGTCAGTCATGATCAGACATTGGCCGACCAAAATTTGCCAATGTCAGTCAAAATCCCAAGTGTGGTCGGACATGATGTCTGGACAATTTTTTGGTCCTAAATCATTTTAGGGCAACAGTGAATAAAAATCTGTCCGACCACAATTTTGTTTTGTCCGAGTAAGATGGTGTCTTAGTAGGACATAATTTATGTCCTTTCTAGTGAAAAAAAAAAAATATATTTGCAGCCCTGTATAAGTTGTCTTTAACTGACAACATGTGTGTAGAAGAAGTACTTTTTGTAGCTTGGCTTACAGGTGTGTGTGTGGGGCAAGGGGGGGATTGAGGAGGGGGGCGGGGGGGGGGGAGCAGTGGTGTCCGTCTAAGTCATTATGAATGAATGAATGATATAGGTGCTGAATGATATAGGTGCTTAACTCAAAATATATACAGTGGAATCCTGATTTCTCGAAACCTTGGTTTCTTGAAACTCCCTATTTTTTCAAACCAATTTTCGCTTTCCTTGGATTTTACCCCCGGTTTCTCAAACCTCCTGATTTCTCGAAGTATTTATCATTTCCCCTGGAGGTTCCAAAAATCAGGATTGTAAATTGCTATATTTAGAGAGGAAGCCACATCAGCGCTAGCTGGTTTTTATGTGGGTCCTCTGTCCAGGTCAACTTGGAACTTGGAAATGTTGGTTTTTCAGGAGGGAGGAAAACCGGAGAACCCGGAGAAAAACCCACGGAGCAAGGCGAGAACCAACAACAAACTCAACCCACATATGGCACCGGGCCGGAATCGAACCCTACTATTGTACTGTATTAAGAACTTGCATTGATTTCTGACTTACAGTGCATTTATGCGGCTTCTCGCCAGTGTGACGGCGCATGTGTACAACCAACATGTATTGCGCTTTAAAGGGTTTCTTTTCTCTGGTGCAGCCATCCCAGTAACAAGTGAAGTCCTTGCGATCCTTCTTGATGTGATCGGTGTTGACATGTTTAACGAGATCATCTTGTGATTCAAACTGCAACTGACATTCTTTCCAGTGGCACGTCATATCATGTTCTTGATCCTGCTCAACTTGATTCTCATCTCCTTCATTATCTGAACCTTCCTGCTGTTTAGCAAAAACATAAGCAAAAAAGGTATTTAAGCTTGCTGTTGAGCCAAGTGGTTCGTCAGGCCCTACCTTATCCTGGCTTCTGTAGCATCAAGGGGCTAGGAGTATTTCTTCTCCCCCTGATGGGATGCTAGCCCAACGCAGGGTAACCCCGAGCAGTAAATTCGCCAGTACCCATTCATACAACTGGGTGGAGAGGCACTATGAGAGTAAAGTGTCTTGCCTAAGGACACCATGCAGTGCCTCTGCCAGGGCTCGAACCGCCCAGACCGCTCAATATATGATTTTGCTTGGTTTTGTATGGTTTTTAGTTGGTAAATTTCCATTGATTATGATTTCAAAATACAAGAAATGGAATCTTAGAAGCCTGTATTTTATTTTTTTTTTCCAGGGGTGCATGTCCACAGACCTCCTAGAGGCTCGCCCCCTCCTCCCTCGTGGCCATGACCAAAATCTCCCATTTCTTTTTTCTCAGAGGGTTGGAATCTCTGCGGAAGTGGGATATTTTAAAATTGAACAAAAGCAACAAAAGGATGGTATTAAAAATTTGTATATTCCAAAATTAATAAAACCTAGCAACCCGCTGCAGTAAGCCTTCAGGTTTTTCCCTGCAGTCCCAGAAATTAAATGATGCAAAGCTCAAGCCACATAAAAAAATTCTTATTTGACTGACAACCTTGATGTGATATATTTTGTTTTATTCCCCCAAGCCTTAGAGCCATTACTGAATTAATATAATCGAAATTGGAGTAATTGCAAGGTTCTCTTCTTTGCATAAAAGTATAATTGATTGATCAAACTGCAGGCCCACAGTAAGTTATCTATGTATTGTTTCAGTTGTCCAATTTTCTTCTGTTTTAAAAATATCTGTACAAATCATAGCAAGCCTATTATTTCTTTGTGGGTTTAATTTCCTGTAGCTGGAAACCATTATGCTTGACATTTACATTTGACACAAAAGTCATGATTGTGTATAATACAATGGCAATTTATTATCTTTTCAAGCCCCAAAATGTGTCTCAAACCCACATTAAAGAAAGGTAAAGTTAATCTTGGGCTAATCTTTTTTATTGTCTACTAGGGGATTATTAATCATATTGAGGCAACAGACAGGCTTAAGTTAGTCAAATTGGCCATAAGGTTATCAATGTTATCACCCAGCTGAAAGAGGGATAACAGTGTAGACATAACATTTGTTCACCCTCGCAGATCAACCACAGCAACAATAAACAACACCTGACCACTATCATGTATTGAAAAGCAATTTTTTCACAGATTGCGAAGTAATTACTGCCCCTTGGAAAGCAAGCATTGATGGATAGTGGAGGGTGTGATGAAACACTGTGCTCTATTATTCAATCCAGTGGCCAGTATACATGTCTGAAAAAGCAATTGTTGACATGAACTTTCCATGTTGTTTTACCCTGTGGAGAATATCAGTAATTAATCCATTTTGAAATGACATATGACAGTCTTTCTTTTCTTTTTTTTTCTTTTCTTTTTTCAAAGGATTTAAAAACCTGTTTATTTGCTTTCTGGGACTAAAAAAAGAATGATCAATAGTATTATTGTCTGTTTAGCAAAATTAATGTAAATCGCATTTGCAAAAACTGTTTCAATCCAGCATAAGTTTTATAATTTAGGCTATCACTGTGAGCCTCTAGTGTTCATAAAAGAATATTTAATCTTTTTTCTTGTGCTAGTACATTTGGCTTCTCCATTCCATTAGATTGGAACAGGCTTAAACCTTTTTTCTTTTCCTTTTTTTTGTTAACAGTGGCCACTCTCACTCAGAAGCAGGCCAAAAAAGATCATAAAACAATAGTCAGGATTATTGAATGTAATAGGCTAATATTTGGGATTTGCATGTGACTTCTAGTCTGGCTAGCACAGTAGGATATGTCCATTAAGTGTTTGAGGCCCTGCCAAGAAACTTCAAGAAGTTTAGCCACAAGTATTCTAACAATGACATCAATATTTTAATTCTCTAGTCTCTCTTTCTAGTCCCTGAGGACAAACTCAAAAATAACTTTAGTGAGCATGATAAACCCGTGACAAAGCTGCAAAGTGTAGCACAGGTGCCAGAAGGATTAATTTTTCCCCAAGTATTTTAGAGCTACAAGAGAGCAAGACTTTTTGTAGTCTTTCCCTAATCCAGCCCTTAGATATATAAACTGTAAAAGTCTATACAGTCCTATAAATTGTTTACCTGTGACAACAATGTGAAAATTATTTAGTTACCGTAAGTAAATTTTTGGTTTTGGCTTCCCACTTGTATAAATCTTTCAAACAAGGATTTATAACACTTCAAGTACTCAAGATGCATGGTGATTACTTTTCAATCAGTCTCTCCCACACCCTTTGGGAACATTTTTCAAATTCTACAATGTCTCACATGCCTCTAATCTTAGCAACAGTCCACCTAAATAAACAGTTTTGTGTTGCGGATAACATCAAAAATAGACCAATTTAGTTCTATTGTTTGAAATTTAAAAGAAGAACATGTATTTCTGTAAATCAGTGTTTGGCTTGCACAAAACATTATAACCAACACATGTTATTTTTATTAAATAAATATAGCTTGAATACTAGGAAGTGTTCAAAATTTCATTAAATAGCAATTAACTGGGGAAGTTACAGTCATTTTATTCCCAGTTGGGTTCACCTTGGTGAAAAAAAAAAAATTGGCTTATCGGAAAAAAAAAAATGAAATGAAATGAACAAAAAAGGCATGATAAATTTTCCAAGGACATAATATTTGAAATCAGAAGGTTAAATGGTGTTTTAGTCTTATGTGTATAATAATGGAAATGATACAATATTGAACACACTGAATGCACGCCATGCCTGGTATTTGTCGTGAGCAGAAATTTTAAACATGCTACCCATGAAATTTAAACAAAAACAAAATTAAGAGGAGCTTTTGGCCCAATCTTGCCTGTGCACATTTGTATAAATGTATAGGTTCACAAATTACATACTACTGCCTTTTGCAATAATTTTCCATGGACAGGGGGGGGGGGGAGAGAAGGAAAGCAGATTCTTATTAATCCTACAGTAGCTGAACAGAATTCTATTTAAAATCTGTATGGTAAGTTAACAAATTGTCATTTAAGCCATTTGTAAGTTGAAAGTAATCAACATCGAAAGTGAAATATTTTACCTTAATTTCTGAAGTCCCTGGTGAGGTTGTGGAGTCAAGAGGGCAAATGTCCATACTTTCCTCTTTACAGCTAGCACTTTCTGGTTCTTTATTAGTTGACACTTGAGGTGACTCCGCACAACTCATGCTCTCCTGTGCTTCTTCTTTAGTACCTTCAGCACCGGTTGTTGAGCTTGGCACAGTGTCTCTCATGGAAGCTGGTGTCGGCAATCGAGGAGGGGCGATGGGTGGAGGGGTGATGAACACATTTCTGGCAATGGGGTAGCGAGCTGCCTGGCGTGAACCAGGAGACGTGCAAAATCCAATGGGGCTCAAATGACCAAAGGACCCAGCTGAAGACACTCTAGTTGGCCCAAGATACCCTGACAAGGAATCTGGTGAGCCCCTTATCAGTGCATTCAGGTCGATCGATTCCACAGATGACGGGGTATTGGACAGTGCACGCTTTCGACTCATCCTTGCTGACAGCCTTGGGCTTGGAAAGTTGGAATGTGGAAGATCAATAACTGTTGACTTCAAAGATGTTGCAGTTGATGGTGGTCCTCCATAGTCAGATCCTGGATGTTTGTGCAAAGTTGCCAAATAATCTGATGGTACCACAGGTTTGACAAAGGGTTGATATCCAGGTGGCCATTCTGCTTTGGGACGGGCAATATCAGAGTCGGTGTGCCTTCTCTCGTGTGAAATGGGCATTGGAGGGGCAACTCCGTGTATTGGCGGTGGATGTGAATAAAAACCATCTGGGTGGTGGTATTGATAGCGATGGTACGGCGAATGGGAGTGAGGCACAGGGGATAAATGTGGCGGTAACACGGGGCTTGGAGGGTTATGCCAATGTGGTGTCCGTCCAGGATAGTAGTGATTTGCGTGTGGTGGTGCTGGGATAGACGGCGGTGGATGGTGAGGAGGCGGGTAATGCAGATCATAAGGGTAGTACTCAGGATACGGCGATGGATGATAGGCATGGTTTGTACCCCATGATGGTGCATGCCTGCTGTGGGTGTATGGATACCCATGTGGTCTTCTGCTCTCAATCGAAGGAGTCCTATTATTTGATGGTTCCCTGTGGTTCATTTCAAAGGGTGTTTGGGTTTCCTGATCATGAGCGCGGTTCGCGGGATTTATCTCCGGTTTTGACTCATCCATGGTTCTTCACTCTCAGTCCAAACAACTCTCCTAGGATGCGCTGTGTTTTCGATAACAAAAAATTCTCTGACCTTGGTTGATTTAATCGGGTTCTGTTTGAGACGAGACTGTGATGCGTGCGTTTCCGCTAGATGTCCCGTTTCAGAATGAGTCACGATGTCGCGAGCGGCGCTCAGACCAAAGATGAACTTTAAATTACGTTGTAAAACGCATGGAACCCAGTGCACTGTATTTACGGCGAATTGAGTCGATTTTTTTTATTCTCCACCAAAGCCTGGCAACTGTACAACCCCGCTCAAGTCATAGTTTAAACTATCGATTGCAGAACATTCCAATATCCAGCGTCTCTGAAACATACATAAATGGTTGTGTTAGAGCAAAGTCATTTATTACTTACATGTTTGTTAAGAGTGGGAGCGAAATCTTACCATACGGCCGCAACAAGAAACACTCTTAACAGAACAACGAAACAACGCCAGCACTCACCTTGAAAAACACAGACCGCTTCTATAAATACTTGGCGGCCAAATGAATACCAACGCACCGCGGAACGAAAATCGTACTGCAAAACAGCTTTAGAGATCGATTAAGCGAAGATAAAGAAGTCGACATACAGAGCGCTCTTGCGCGCGGTAAAACTTTAAGGGTCACGAAAAATCAGGAGGGAATATAAATTCTCTGAATGCATTCCCTATGATTTGGAAACACGGGTATCACTTTTCGTTGACCGCAGGAGAGCGTCGTCATAGAAAATCAGGTTTTCTTCACGAGAAAAGACAGAATGACAGGTTCTCGTATCGTTTTATTGGTTTAACTAATACAAAGGCTATTCAAACAGAGCTTGGCCAATCGCTTGGGCGAAATTCCGCAACATGAGACCCATTGAGGTCGACATCGATGTCGGAGAGCTATTTGATCCGAGTCAATTACGCCCTCAAGTTTACAGATAAGACCGAAATCAACAAGATGTTTATTACGGTAAACACGGCTGCCAAAAAAGCGGACAATTGTGTCGTTTACGCTCGGAAGAAGTGGAATTTCGTGTCGTAAGAGTATTTTTGTTTGACGATTGCGTCAAAATACGACCATCCCGCCTGTTCGAGGATGAAATGTTTTGTGTCACTTTTAGTAAAGTATCGAAAATGTCAGCTGTTGATTTAAGTTGCGATCACAACAATCTTGCGCGATGCCGGTTTAAAATAGCTCCATAGCTTATTCGGATCGGATCTTTGAGTGAGTGAAACCCAAATACTCTCAGGATTAAGGATTGTTGATTCTTAGAGATTCCAAAACAACAGGACTGTGCGTATTTCCGTTCGATTACGTGGCAAGATTTCAATTCTCGCCTTTAAAATGCTCTACTAGCAGAGTAAACCTTTTGAATGCTGCATTTGCAAAACGTTTTCCCGAGAAACCATTTCATTGCAAACAAACGCATCACATTGTATGTTTTCTGTGGTTTCGGTTCTGTTACGCGGATCAAATATCAAATATTATCCCGCAAATCTATACTCAGCTGGCCACTCGAAAGAAAGAAAAGCAATAGAAGCACTTCCTACTAAACTTCCTGTTGTATGAGGATTAATTTGGAGATGATGTCGTTCGTTTCTGATGTTTTCCAGAGATAAAGCCGCAAAGGCCTTCCACGAGTAGCTAGTGAAAAACTTGAAAGGAAATAACAGCGGTATTTAACGCTATATGCAATTACAAGGTCACGATATGGGGATATGCATGGAAATATGCCGGCAGGATGATGTCGAAACTTGTAAATAAACGACAAAACGAAATAAAATTACCCTACATATGCACAGGAAGATCATTGAGGATTATTCGGGAAGTAATCGGGATTTTCGCTAATGTAATTGTTTGCTTGTTTGCATTGTTTCTTTTATTGCCTAGCAGAATTAAGTGGGGGTAGTGGCCGTGAGGGAGGGGGGGGGGGGGGGGAGGTGTCAGTGGAGGGTATTCACGCGCAATTATTGAATAGAAGTACTTAGAAAGCGAACTATATTTTCAAATGGGATAGGTCGTGAATTGATGAAGAAATTCATTGGAAAAAAACGAGTTAACGCGTGAATTTTCGTTTCCAAAGAAAAAACCATAGTTTCTTTATCATATCGTGACTTGGATCTTCTGGCCGGAAGGTTTATGCAAAATCGAATTTGAAATCTTGTGAAGGAACGTTCTAGCTAAAATTACATTTCCGCTTTAACTTACAAAAGTTCTTTAAAATAGTTAAAAACTTAATACAGTGAGGCCCTTATAAATAACGGAAGTGGGATAGCGGCTCACGGAACAAAACAATTTCATAGCACGGAACAATCTGTGCTTCCACCCGACCGCAACTATGGAATAAGTATAGGCGAATACGACAGCACTTTGTCCAAGGCCGGGAAAAGATTTCAATTTCTACTGTCATCTAGAATACCTTTCCCTAAATGAATCCTGAAGCATTTTAATCATCCTCTCTTCCCACAGTCACTGATCTCAAGCTCAAGTAAGTCGAACTAAAGGATTTGGGTGGGTGCTAGAGGGTCTCAATGGGGTTAGCCGTAATATGGCCAAACATTTAGCCGTGAGACGTAAAAACTGAAAAATGTAACGGTAACGTCCAAGCCCAGAAGTTCAGCCAAGGGTCATTTGACCTAAAATACTACTGCCTCCTTGAAAATAAAATAGGTTAGATTACTTTTTCATCCCACAATTTACAGTGCGACGCGCCTTACCGTGGCCACCCAACAAACGTTTTTACAAGTGTCATCTTGTAATATTTTACGTTTTCATTGCTTTTTGTTAATAAATACAAAGTATCTATTTGATCGTATTCAACTTTACAAGGAGGCCTTTTAGTCAAACAAATAATAATATTTAGAGAGCACACTTGTAAAAAAAAGTTTGTTAGGTGGCCACGGTAAGGCGCGTCGCACTGTAAGACGCTAATATATGTTTTACAACAATGGAAATTAATTTTTAACTTTTTAAACAATGGAAATTGATTTTTAATAGTTCTGTTAACCGTTAAGGATAGAAATTAACCCCATGATATTGATTATTCGTAAAAAAAGCCACAATATAAAACCGTAAAAGCCACCACCCCGTTAAAATCCTCGTACTACGGGTGTTTCTTATAGTCCTTTATTAACTCTCAAAACATAAACGAGTTTTTATATGCATGCATATAAAAGAAATAGTTTACATTGCGTCAGTTGTATGTTTATTTATTTTCCGTGTGGTTTTTAGGGTCAATTGATGGTTTCCAAGTTTTGCGCATCAGCCCTCTACACATTGCATGGTTGGCCTTGGTGAGGGCCAACGAGCTAGCCTGCGTAGCTGGCGGTTTTGTTTTGAACGCGTTTACTCGCGCGCCGGAGGGGGACATTGGGTGGAGGGTGCTGAATATGCACGCAGTACCGAAAAAGTGGCAAACACTGCAATATCGCAAAAACAAAATAGAAAATACCGCAATGTCATAGTTAACGGTTTCGTTGTGAACCCTGTTAGGGGTTTTAACCCGGGGGGGGGGGGGGAGGGTTGGGTACTCCCATAATTTGGCGCTATATAGGTATGTGCCGCAGGATAGGGTATGGTTTTTGAGGTTCTCGGGCCTTAAATAGGGTATCATTTTTGCTCCTTTTGGCATTTTGTTCCTGGTGTGATCCTTAGATAGGGTACCTAGATTCTATCAGCTTTGATAAACACCCAGCTAAACGAAAGAAGAGGTATCTTAAAACTGAACTATATCCGTTGAAGTATTAGTAAAGCGATTTTATAGAGATTTGCGTTTGGCCGATGCCGGTTAGCCGCTATTTGGGTCTTCACGGAACGCTTCTCCTCCCCTTGAATAGGGTGTTATTTTTCGGTTTTGGGCCTTAAAAGGGGTATCAATTTACGCTTTATTTATCTTTAAACAGGGTTTAAGAACCTTCGCGGCACACCCCTATCCGAAATTTATGGGAGTACCCCCCGGGGGTTTTAGCCGGGATAACTCACAAAATTATTTTAGGGACAAGGGATAAATGTTTCAATAATAATAAGGATACCATAACAACTAAAAATAAGGGATAATGAAAATCAAACAGATAACAGCTTTGGTAGTTTTAGGGATAAGGATAAGTGCCCTCAAAATTACAGGGATAAGGTTTAACGTTACTCGCCTCCCGCTTCCCAAACAGGATCTCCGTTGTCGCGAGGGGGAGGGGTTGCAAATTAGGGAACTATAAACTGCTTGTAAAAATAGTCAAATTGTAGATTATCAAGTACTTCTTACCATCATTTACTGTCACGTTAAGGCGGTTGCAAACGAGGACACGTTGTTGTTCATGATGTTTTCTTGGGCGAGCAAACATGAAGCATTTGTTGCAGACACGAAATGTTTCTGAAAGAAATCAGAAACATTTTTTGTGTCTCGGACACGAAAAGTGATTAAGGGTAGTATGGGGCACTGTGTTTCACGGATAGGCCCGACACTAATAATCGTGTCACCCTTTGCCTCTCCGGGCCCGCCATTCACATTTGTACACGCGTTGATCAATAACGAACAGCTCCAAAATACTTTTAAGGACTACTTTTATTGCAGCACACTAAATAAAAATGCCTATAACTTACAAAGCCATAATGACAAGCGTCTATAATGTTTTCACTATAAACACGATTTCACTGACTTAGTGATTAAACGATAAATTCTACTGCCATTGTTTTTTTGCACATTGCAACTACAGTAAGTGTAGATACATCTACAAAATATCAGTAATATATATATATATATATATATATATATATATATATATATATATATATATATATATATATATATATATATATATATATATATATATAAATATAATGAAAATATAGCAATCAGTGGCGGAACTATCCAGAAGGGGCACCGGAATGAAAAAAAAGTTTGGGCTCGGATTGAAAAATTAAAAGGTTGACCAAAGGTTTCGCCTAACTTAAAGGTGGCACGTTCTCCGTAAGTCCCCCGGAGTAGGGCCCTTTCCGACGATCCGCCACTGGCAATGCACCTGAAAATGAAAACTGGTGCATGGCTCTGACCAGATGTTTTGCGGCTTGCCTATAGTATGCTGGCGAATGTGAGACACGGCTTCTGCATAATGCAGCCGGCCGTTTAAATTGCAAGGTATATGCATACCAAGTCACTTCCCGTCGGAGCCATTTCTTATTCTCTTGAAAGAGATTTCAATCAGTTTGTCCCGACTGCTGTTCGCCGTGACTTTCTCGTTTTTTTCTGCGCTATCGCCAGCAGTTATATTTCACTACTTATTTGAAAGAACTATGTTCGACAACCCCCTTTTTTTTCTTTCTTTCTTTTTATTATTATTTTTTTTTTTTTTGGGGGGGGGGGGGAGGAGGAGGGGGGTTTGCGGGCGGTGGGAGGGGTGAGGAGGTGGAAGGTAGTAGGGTGTCAAGCCGACCCCATATTAGGTCTTCTGGCCTCTAATATCGGTATGTTCATTCTCCTTACTAGTCTTAAAACACTTCTTTTAGTAACAGATACGCGATTTTCCTATCACTATGAGCAGGAATGAGCCGTGTTACTGGAAATTACATTTGTAAAATGAAGGATCAAGTATAAAATTGAACTATTTTAGGGATGCATATAAGTAATGTACTTCTGTTTATACTGCTTATTCTGTCTTTAGCCATATGTAGGCCGTTCTTGCCTATTATGTTGTCAAATTTTTACTCGTCACAGAATTTCCCAACTTTCAGTACCTAAGCCTGGCGGTCGTGGAATGGACCCCCTTATTTTTTTTTTTTTAACTGGACGCAATTTTGCACTTGGCGTACCTTTTTGGTTAAGTGAAAGCTGTTGAAAAATGGCCAGGCGATGTTTCTTCTGAATAACATATCAGCAGTATATTTGAAGGAAGACCACAGAAGACACAAAGCATCGTACCGAAGGTCAGATACGGATTGGAACCTCAGCAGAACCACCCACGTAGCTTCTATTTAGTACCTCTCGTCCCCCCCCCCCCCCCCCTCGTCATGCTAGTAACCTCAAGTGAGGCCATTACTATAAGGTTCTGTTTCTATCAGAATCTAAAATCGCAAAATAATTAACCCTTAAACATGTTTTGAACCATTGAAAGTCAGCCACTTAAGCTTAGACAAACACTAGCAAAAACTGAAAAAATTACCTCAATATTACGTTTTTTTCAAAAGGGTGAAAGTATCGTTTTATTTAACGGCAATTGCTTTTATCTAATTCGAAACGGAATTGCACGTGAAGTTGTGTCGTTGTGTGTCCACCGCTGAAGTAAACGCTATAAACAACTACGCTAAATGCCACGGGCAGCTTGCTCCCCCACGGTTTGCAACCCAAACCTGGCGACTCTTTCGTGTCCATTTTGACTTCTGACTTCGGCTAACGAAATAAAAAAAAGATATAATATTAAATATTATTTATTTCAGTAGATGAAGGATAAAGTCTTGTTTCAAGGGAGAGAAGACACCATGGGTCTTCTTCAATAGGGGTGGGGTCATAGCAGTCACCATGGAACTAAATTCAAGGGAGGTGGGGTCATAGGAGACACCAAGGGTCTCCTTTCAATAGGGGTGGGGTCATAGCAGTCACCATGGAACTAAATTCAAGGGGGGTGGGGTCATAGGAGACACCATGCCAAGGGTCTCCTTTCAATGGGGGTGGGGTCATAGCAGTCACCATGGAACTAAATTCAAGGGGGGTGGGGTCATAGGAGACACCAAGGGTCTCTTTTTAAACAAGGTGGGGTCGCAGCAGACACCATGGGTCTCGTTTTAAAGGTGGTGGGGACATAGAAGAGACCATGGGTTTCTGTTAAATGTATGCGGGCCACCACGAGAGGGGAGGCTATGGAAGTTACCATGGGTGTCTGGATAAGGGGAGGGGGCTATAGGGAGAGGCTGTAGGTTTGATTTATTTTAGTGGGTCCCAAGCATGTAAAATAGTTTTGACCAGTTCCCTAATATTATTTATTTCAGTAGATGAAGGATAAAGTCTTGTTTTACGCCGCAGGCATGCAGTTATTCCAGTTGTCTTAATTATTTTTGATGCATGACAGGAAAGCTACTGACAGCCTGACCGTTTAATCAAAACTGGACTTCGAAGTGTGTAGAGCATATCTCCAGATTTCATGGGGAACGTTTATTTGTACGGAGTCTGATCTCAGTCTTGTATAAAAGGTGATGGAAAATGATCATAAATAGACTCATTCAGTTACATGAATGAGACAGATGAGACGACCAAATACTAAAAATCAGCCAATCAGAATTCTCTATTATTGCCCGCGGTCCAAGATTTTTTAGGTATTGTACTGGATAAGTTTTCTACGCCGTTTTTCGATCATGAAGTTGTATAATAAATCTTTTATAAACAAGGTTGCTCTCGACCGTACAGAGAGAATATCGGCCCCCTTTCTTTTTTGTACGAACCTCGCTGCGCTCGTCAGTTAGACCTCGGGTCAATATTTTCTCAATACGGCCCTCGCGCTTGCCTTATAAGGTACATGTAACACCGTTCTATTTTGAATGAATTGAATATTTTGAATGTTGATCAAACGGCTACTCGATTCAAAACTCGAATGTTGATTTCATAATGTCTGGCTTCACGCGAACCCCCCCCCCCGGGGGGGCGGGGGGGGGGGGGTACTGCCATAAATTTCGGATAGGGTTGTGCCGCGAAGGTTCTTAAACCCTGACCCTTTTTAAGGATAATGAAAGCAAAAATTATATTGATACCCTTTTTAAGGCCCAAAACCGAAAAATGACACCCTATTTAAGGGGAGGAGAAGCGTTCCGCGGACGACCCAAATAACGGCCAACCGCGCACGGCAAATCACAAATCTTTATAGAATCGCTCTACTAATACTTGAACGGTTAGTTCAGTTTTGAGATACCTTTTTTAGTTTTCGTTTAGCTAGGCGTTTATTTTAGCTGATAGAATTCAGGTACCCTATCTAAGGATCACACTGGTAACACAATGCCAAAAGGAGCAAAAATGATACCCTATTTAAGGACCGAGAACTTCAAAAACCATACCCTATTTCGCGGCAAATACTTATATAGCCCACATATGGGAGTACCACCCCGGGCATGCGACAGACACTTGAGAATTTGAAAAGGTTCTCTAATTTGCATAAAATGGGTCAACGACATTTTTCCCACTTTTTCTTCTGCCAGTAGTATTTTTGTGCCTTTTCAGTGCACCAGAATGTCTTACCTCTCTTTTGGTATTATCATAGGGTTGAAAAAAAAAAGCAACCCAAAGAACAAAATGATAAGAAAACATCATGGGCGACATTTAACGGCTGCCGAAAATATGCAAATTCTGGCCAAATTTCCACATGCCTGCCGCGTGAAGCTAGACGACAATCCAATCAACATTACTGTTTTGAATCGAGTCACCGTTTAGACATTCAAATATTCAATTCAAGAATGGAATATTGAAGCAAAGAGTGAAATCAAATTTCCATTAATAAATTCATTAATCCACCCTTGATACAAGTGCTTGATAGGAACGCTTGAGCTGTTTTGACTGTGAGCGCTATAACCTCGTTTTGAGTGTTAACCCACTTTTTAAATGACAATACTTAAGGTCGCGCAGGACCCTTGCTCATTACTATATTCATTAGCCAAATTTCTTGTTGGAGTGCTATCTTGTAAAGCTTTAATTCACTACATTTTGAACATCGATTCCTCTAAAATTTAATAAGGATACTCAGGGATGATGGAATTACATCATGATTGTCCTTTTACTGAGAGATGACCGTTGTCTGCACATGATGTTACAAGCCCTTAAAAGTTTAACTGAAGATAATGCGATTTTGTGTCCAAGTTTTCAGCTAGCACAGCGCACCAAATTAAATGGTTATTTAGCCTAGTGTTAAATCGTAACTTCTTTTGTGCTTCCACTAGAACGAAATTTTCGATTTCAAAAGCTGCTACAAGTTAATGGTTTCTAAGAGAGTAAAAATGTGAAATCTAAACTTTGAAACATTCTATCTTCATTTTAAGAAGGAAATTTAAAAATTCGCTCTAGCCAGGGCACAATAGAGTACACCAAGTTTATGTTCCTCGCGAATCAACTCTTGAAATTCTATATCGGCGGAGAAAACTTGGACACAAGATTGAAGGTTTTGAGGCTTTCAAAGACCTTCCGAGTCAATGTTTACAACAACGTGTGATATATTCAAAGCTGTGAATCTAATTATGATAATTGCCCATGTTCCAGCGCACGTGGCACAAAGCTGAGAACAATTACTAGTAATTCGCTGTTTTCACCGTTCCCATAATACATCCTGTTTACCCCCCAAAATTTTTGCATAAGCATTGTTTTCAATTTCTCTTGGGATTTACAGTGACGTGCAATCGTCCCCAGAGAAATTGAAAACAATGCTTATGCAAAAATTTTGGGGGGTTATTTAAATAAAACAAGATGTATTATGGGATCGTGAAAAAAGCGAATTACTTGTACAAAAAATTTAAAAACAAACATTCTCATGAATATTTCGTTTATTGTCGGCTTCAGTCGTCCGGCAGTTCGTGCATATTCTTTAAATAAATACATACGAATACATACAAAACTTAACTGTCCATTGAACGTTTTCGTAAAAATACTAAGAAAACTCGGTCTTCGCGTCAATTTCAATTTCAATAATAATAATCAATACTCCTCTTGTGCACTTTAGGGTTATTTTAAGACGGAGGTGGGGGGTGGGCGCTTATTAACTTTTTCTACCTACAGGGTGGGCGCTTATTCGAGGTTGGGCGCTTAATCGATTAAATACGGTATTACTGCATTTTGAAATTAGAATATAAGTTTTAAATCGTCGAAGGTACTTACTGCCCCTTTCCCAGGCTAAACAGAGTTAATTAATAGGTAATTTGCAATCAAGCGATTTTTTTTGCCACTGTAAAATTTCCCTTACTCACATAAAAAAGTAAATTAGAGCAAGGAAAAAATAAGCCTGTTCGGAGGAAAGAGTTAAGCCAACGGCCATGATCTTTACCTACCTTGATTTTCTACATCTGCTCATCCCGTGCCAACCGCAACTTGTGGTGTAATAAGTGGTATAGGTGGTATAGGTTCTTGCGTCATAGTACTGAGTTTCTAACCGGCAATCAGCTACGAGAAAGAAATAGATAAACACAATTACCTCGTTGTAGGAAATTTATTGACAAAAAGTTGACATCTTTACGTACTTCTATCAGACAAAATTGCAAACGCTATGATTTTACATAGCTGTTTTATTTACATTTTTTATATGAACAGAGGTTCCCTTCATACAAAGTATCAGGCCTATACACTTCTCTGTTTTCAAGATACAGATGTTTAAAAATAGCTTTACAGGCCCGAAAAGTTTCCGGGGCCTTCGAGAAACGGGCCCCTGGCACGTATTGATCGATTTTCCGTCTGTGGCGGCAAGCTCTGTTAAGTAAAGCAAGGGCATTCCAATCGATTGGTGATGGTTAAGGGGCATTATTCTACTTCCGATGGCCTTTCCTGGCTCAAAAACGTCTGTGCTTTATAAAGAGCCGTCGTAGCGCCGTTTGAGTTTTCGCTTTCACGGTGGAGCAAAAGTGAAAATGTAGAAAATTGAGTGGATCGGACAAGAAATATTACGACTCTTGAGAGGAAGTAACCACAAAAGTAAGTTTAGTACATAACAGTGTACCGTAAAAAATTGATTTAGCGCCCCAGGTACTCATGAAATTTTGGTAGCTCAAGGAAGAGTACATTGTAAAGCGTACGTATCAAAATTGCGGGCGTTTTTTGGAATAGGGGCCCTTATTTCGAAGACACCTTCAAATAAGGGCGTTGAATTGAGGTGGCGCTTTAATATTTGAAGGAGGGCGCAAAATCAAATAATTGCAGTACTTCAATATCGAAAGTTACTTACGATGGCAGCTACTGCCAGACATATAGTAGCAGCGGTAGCAGCGACAATTATACGAGCCAATGGTGTTGACACAATAGGCGTTGCCATACGAAGAGCAGGAATGACTTCCAATCGCACATTCATTAACGTCTCGACAAGTTGTTGTGGTGACAGGGGGAGTGTATCCAGAATTGCAGTGGCATTGATATGAGCCCTGTGTATTGACACACCTGGAGTTTGATGGACAGCGGTACGATCCTTCAGAACACTCGTTAATATCCACACAAGTATGATGGCCTTGGTTTCTCCAGCCTGACAGGCAGTTGCAATGGTATGAGCCTGCAGAATTCACACACGTCGATTGTACTAGACAGGCATTCGGGAGGTCCACGCATTCGTTTACGTCTCTGCATGTAGGTAGACGTGCATTAGATGGGTCTGGGTACCATCCATTGTTACATGTGCATTTCCAACTGCCGGGTGTATTTATACAAGCAGAGTTGGGATCACATCCATCAATTCCGCGACTGCACTCATTAATGTCCACGCACTGGAACTCTGAAACTTTTTCCCAGCCTGGATCACACACACAGTAATAACTGCCAAGGGTGTTGACACATCTGGACGGATTAGGACATCTGTCAAGAGGAAAACATGTGCTGTTTGAAAATCATAGAGATCGTAGGCATACTATCGAATATTGGTTGTAAATAGCAAAAATATCAATAAAGGCAAGGGTGGCAAACAGAGTTACAGCAGACTTTGGAAAAACCAAAACTTAGATTTCTGCTCGATCGAAAAAACATAATTTATATCTTTTTTGTGAGAACTTAGTTCTTACTTAATAGACTTGTTTAAAAACGTTTTTTGAGAACTTAGGTGTCATTTATCCAAGATAAAACAGTTTCTCAAAGTTCTCCATCAATAAGCTGTAACGTAAAAAGAATTATAGTGGAACACAAAGAATAAAACATTACTTATCAGTCCCTTCTGCACATTCATCAATGTCGGAACATATAGAATGTGCTCCTTGTCCTCGCCATCCTACATTACAACTGCAGTTGAATCCTCCTGGATAGTTGATGCATCACGAGAAGTCAGTGAAAAACTTGAAAGGAAATAACAGCGGTATTTAACGCTCTATGCATTATAACAAGGTCACGATATGGGGATATGCATGAAAAAATGCCGGCAGGATGATGTCGAAACTTGTAAATAAACGACAAAACGAAATAAAATTACTCTACATATGTGCAGGAAGATCATTGAGGATTATTCGGGAAGTAATCGGGATTTTCGGTAATGTAATTGTTTACATTGTTTCTTTTATTATCCTGAAGAATTAAGTGGGGGTAATGTTCGTGAGGGAGGGGGGGGGAGGTGTAGGGGTATCAAATGGTCTTTGCGAGCATTTGCGAGCATGCGAGCACAGCGTTTTTCTTTGCGAGCACGAGCACTGACAAAAGTTAACCTTGCGAGCAACGAGCACTTTTCAAAAAGTTACACCACTAAAAACCGAGCATGCGAGCACTTGTAAAAATGTGCGAGCACGAGCAAACGAGCACCCCCTAAAATTTTGCGAGCATTGCGAGCACTGCGACATTTTGAGGGACCATTTATGACCCCTAGGTGTCAGTGGAGGGTATTCACGCGCAATTATTGAATAGAAGAAGGGAGAAAGCGAACTATATTCCAAATGGGATAGGTCGTTAATTTATGAGGGAATTGGTTGGTAAAAAGAGATAACGCGTGAATTTTCGTTTCCAAAGAAAAACCATAGTTTCTCAATCATATCGTGACTTGGATGTTCTGGCCGGAAGGTTTATGCAAAACCAAATTAAAAATCTTTTCAAGGAACATTCTGGCTTAAGTTGTATTTCCGCTTTAGCTTACAAAAGTTCTTTAAAATAGTTAAAAACTTAATACAGTGAGGCTCTTATAAATAACGGAAGTGGGTTTGCAGCTCACGAAACCGAATAATTTCATAACACGGAACTATCTATGCTTTCACCCGACCGCAGCTGTAATTAGTAAGGCAAGGCGAATAAGACAGCACCTCGCCTAAGCGAAAAAGATTTACCGACCGTCATCTAATACCCTATCCCAAATAAATAATAGAAAAATAAAGTTTGCATTGCTTCAGTTGCATGTTAATTTGATTTCAGTGTGGTTTTGTTGTTGCCGGATATATGGCTATGTAACTTCTTTTTGCGCACTACCCACTACAGACTCCTCTGGGTACCTGAGGTTTCGGCGTACGGCAAGCATCGTCGGCGTACGGCGGACGAGCCGAAAACCGTTCAAGAAAAGGATCTGGCAGCCGGGACTCTGAAACCCTTACCCTATACCAGACCATCTTCAGCTGGTTTTGCAACCCTATACTAGACTAGATACCGAAAATCCCTACCCTATCCCAGACTTGCTTCTTTTTAGAACTGCGTCACTATAAGTGTTTTTAATGGAAAACTATCTGTCAACAACGTTGCCACAATGATTTTGTTTTCGTCCGAGAAAGCCTCTTTCTCTTCTGAGTTTCTAATCCTATTCTGGACTTAATTCTTCATACCACTGATCAGTTTCTCGGCAAATGATACCCTATTCTAGACCAAAACTCTCTGATTTCTATACCCTATCCCAGACTAAACTGCTTAAAAACCATACCCTTCACAGCGACACATACCCTATATAGCTCAGATATGGGAGTGCCCCCCCCCCCCCCCCGGTCTGGCAGCCAGGCATCTACATATACCCAACACGACTCCTTCCCAATTTCCTCGCGGCTCCGTCTCTTCCGCTCGCCATAAACAAAGCACTCGCACTCCGTCGCGAATCCCGCCAGCTACGCAGGCTACAGGATGGTTTTATTCTACCGTATTACCAAGAATTACGGAAATAATCCTTTTATTTGTTGAGGTTTATTTGTCTTATTTCTTTTATTTGTTAAGGTTTATTCTGGATGAGTAATCAATAGGTAATCGATGGGTAATCAGCTGATTAGTCATCCCTGATTATTGCCGATGCGATGACCAATAAGTAATCGATGAATAATCGATAGGTCACAAAAATTTCAGTCATCGATTGCATCGATAAGTCATTAATGCAATCTCGTGGCTGCACAAACCATAGCAAATCGAAACGTCTCCAAGGTACATTTTGCAATGAAAACGTTATTTATCGTAATGATTCGATTAAGCGTCCTCCTTCAAATAAGCGCCCCCTTCCGAATAAGTGCCCCCCTTCGAATGTGTTTTTGTCAATAAGCGTTTCTATTCCAATTAGCGCCCTTATTCTGAAAGCACCCCCATTCTTATTAGCACCCCCATTCTAATAAGCACCCCCATTCTTATAAGCACCCCTATTCTAATAAGCCCCCTATTGTGGATAACTACCCCCACTGAAGTCATCGACGTCAAATAGATAGACTCGTGAACATTCACCGTACCGCGCCGTACTACGATACTGCTAAAAGAAACAGTTCTTTTAAAAGTAACTGAACTTTCAACAATTTGTTACTGTTACGGTTTCTGTTATTGTTAGTTATTTCAATATTTCTTAAAGTTTTGTTTTGAACATTTGGTTGTTTCTCAAAAAATTGAATAAGCGCCCTGTCTCAAATAGGCGCCCTCTCATGAGGTGCCAAAGGTAAATAAGCGCCCCGGGAGCTAAATCGAATCATTACGGTAGTTGATACGACATCTAAAGGTCCTGAAGCATCACCAGCCTTGACAGACCTTGACTGGTTTCAATGATTACGATTTGCTGTATTCGCAGGCTAGGGGGACATTTGGGTTCGCGATATTGCGTTATTGGCCAATATTTTGTGCGGTATTTCGGTAATTAAATCTTGAATTGCGGTATTCTCCAGACCTGTGGCCTGCATGGAATGCGTTTTCTTAGCGTTTTGGTCGACGATAGTATATAAAATATATAAAAGCGTATTCCTCACTTTTTTGTTTTGGAAGCAACCTGAAACAGCCTTATTTTGTTACACACATTTTAATCTACAGTTTCAAGGGACTGTTTCAACAACCAGGAGACCAGTATACCCAGTTTATAACCGTCCCACCGCTCGTTTTTGCCCTCGCGTCAGTGAATCTGCCAGCCATATAGGCGATATTGTGATATTTCCCAACTTTTTTGCGGTAATGCGGTGTTTAGCAACGCCCAATGGCCCCCCTCCTATACCCAGGCAAGGGACACTGAATCTTTTTTCTTAATTTTTCACTTGTATAGTCCCAGGATAGTCCCTTAAAATACTGAAATGAATCGACCGTTCGGTGGGCCTGTTCAAGATATTTTGAAAGTTCATTTAAAATACCTAATCCTTACCGTTTTCTACGCTTAACCTCGTGAAATCCCCACCCGGCATACAGCCTGAAAAAGGTATCATCCTATTTCTTTTTCTTTCGTGCGGAGCCCTCCACCTTCACTTAACTTCACTTATATCTATGGTAGCGTTCCTTTTTACCAATCCATTTCGTTGGATTTATATTGTTTGAATCTTCGTGTTAGCAGGAACGAAAATCTAAAAAAAAAACAAGCCACAATGACAAGGGGCCGACGACAAAGGGCCGAGCTGACTGATTTCAATTCGCTCAAATGGAACAAAAATCTGAAGCCGGCTTCTTTTACCAATTTGAAGGATCCACCTTCCATTGGAGGAACACTACCCATGTTTCATACGTCACCAAGCGATTTCCAGTATTAAACCAAAAGAACTACAATAAAAGCAACACAAAATAATTAAGAACACTTTAAAGGACTACCAGTACGTATTTTTATTGCAGTACGTTTTGCATAAAGGTTAATATAGTATTTTTACATTAATGATTAACATACGAATCTTACCCTATTACATGAAAGAAACATAGGAGTAGCATCACTGCTACTCCTATTGACACTGTTGTACAACGTAACTCTAGATACCGGTATATGTTATAACACTTCATCAAATATTATTAATTCTTCCGCAAACATCACGTGCCGTGACGCAGCCAAACCTGGGGGATGTGTGAATATACTTAATTTTCAAAATTTCGCTTTCGCACGTTCAGTTTTGACTTTTCTTTACTGACTAGCAAGAATTTTGAACAGAAACGAAAAGTTACTTTAACGTTTAGCCGCTGGGCCAAACATATCTAAATATCCAAAAACAATTTCGGTAAACTTGGTTGCTTTGAAAGATTAAAGCACAAGTTGCAATGGCTTTTAGTAGGCACTCAAAAGGATTGTAGCCCCACAGTTTTGAATAATTTTAAGCCACAAAACAAGAACAATTTTCCCATTAAATGTTACCTTTTTAGGGAACCAGACACTCCACATTTTTGCCGGGGGGTAGAGGTATGAGATGCAAGTATGCGGGATAGAATGTTTTGAAATAATCGATAAATCATACACTTATTTTAGATATGCTAGCCAAAGTGCCACCACTCGCATCGGTATGAACCAAGCGTATTAACACAGGATGCGTGGGATGGGCACATCGCCCCAGCAAATAATCCTTCATTACATTCGTCAATATCGACACAAGTACGAGAGTCTTGCCTTCTCCAACCAATCGGGCACTCACATCTGTATGAACCCTGCGTGTTAACACATTGTGGGGCCTGTGGGCTTGATGGGCAGCTGTGCGATCCTTCAGAGCACTCGTCAATATCGACACAAGCACGAGGACCTTGGTTTCGCCAACCAGACACACAGTTACACTGGTAAGAACCTGGAGTATTGACACATCGTGAGTGGGATTGACAGTAGTACGATCCTTCAGAACACTCATTAATATCGACACAGGTTCGAGAACCTTGGTTTCTCCAGCCAGACACACAGTTACACTGGTAAGAACCTGGAGTATTGACGCATTGTGAGTGAGATTGGCAGCTGTACGATCCTTCAGAACACTCATTAATATCGACACAAGCAAAACCTTGTCTTCTCCAACCAGGCAGGCAGTTGCAGTGATATGAGCCTGCAACGTTGACACACGTTGAATGTACTGGGCAGGCATTCGGAAGGTCTACACATTCATTAACATCTCTGCATGTAGGCAAACGTGCATTAGATGGGTCTGGGTACCACCCGTTGTTGCATGTGCATTTCCAACTTCCGGCTGTGTTTATGCAAGCAGAGTTGGGATCACATCCATCAATTCCTCGACTACACTCATTAATGTCAATGCACTGGAACTCTGAATCTTTCTCCCAGCCTGGATAACACACACAGTTATAACTGCCAGGGGTGTTGACACATCTAGATGACTTAGGGCATCTGTCAAAAGTAAGATCAAAAGTCATATGGAGTGGAACCTTTCTGGGACCAGAAACACGTACGTTTTCACTTATTTAAGGTAATTTTAGTAAAAATAGAACTGCCCATAGATTTTCAATTAAACTTTGCCTGTTAGTTGTTTACCCTACGGGAACTTAAATTTTACTTGGAAATAAAAAAGGTGGCCAACGTAATCGCTTTGGAGCAGGGAGACCTTGTTTATACCACATAATTCCATAAATTTATCAGCTTCCAGCTAGAAACGTATCCATATTTGAACCGTTCAGTTTACGCTTCGAGAGAGTAAAAAAAAAGAAAGTAAAGCGTAAAATACAACAACAAATGTTATGAATCGATGTCAAGAAACCATTTAATGTATATGTCTCATGATAAATGCACGCACTTTTAATCGCAATGTCGTAGAGGCCACAACTATCATTAAACGAATAATGGCAAAGTACACGTTTCCGCTGATAATTTAGTTTTCTGCCAAAGAAATTGATATGTATTGATTTTATAGAAAAAATTTGATTGCTACACTCAAACTAAGAGAACAAATGATAGGTCATCGTACTCGTTTACCAGAAAACGATGATTTATCTCTCTCGCGAGCCAAGGCGCATCGAAAAATGCGGCCATTTTGCCTATTGCTGGATTTCCACTGACGCGCAATTTTTTACGTGCGTGAAAAAATTTGGAGACAATGTACGAACGACTTGCGTAAACGTTAACGCATGTCGTTCATACATAGTCTCTAAATTTTTTCACGCACGTTAACGCACGTAAAAAATTACGCGTCAGTGGAAATCCACCTTATGTGTGGGCTAATTACGCGTAAAATTATGAGCAGTAAGGATGTGCAATGCAATACTAAAAAAGGTGTCCGCCTATGGGAGGTTAAAAAACGTAGTGTTTTATATGGCTGGGAACATGACTTAATATCCACCTACAGGAGATGTCCGCCTATAGCGAACGTCCAACTTAAATCGAAAAAGAATAAAACAAAGAGAAATTACTTATCAGTCTCATCTGCACATTCATCGATATCAGAACATACAGGGTGTGCCCCTTGTCCTCGCCATCCTACATTACAACTGCAGTTAAATCCTCCTGGAAAGTTGATGCACGTAGCTTGTGAGTCACAGACATTTGGGTACTGGCACTCATCGGTATCATTGCAAGATTTGCCATCAAAGGACCACCCTACGAGGGAAGGGCACTCGCAGCGATAGGACCCTGGTGTGTTGATGCATCTGGCCGGTGAAAGACAATCATGGGAGCCAAGAAGACACTCGTTAGTGTCCTCACAGGAGGAAGAGCTATCATTCCACTGATATCCCGCGAGGCAAACGCACGGATGCATAGCACCTGGGTGATGTTTACAGTAGCCATGGGGTCCACAAATTTTACCTTTCATGATTGGACAGGCTGCAATTGAATTGGTTCACAAGTCGAGACAAGTAATAAATTAATCGTCATTTTTAGCTTGACGCGGCTTATAATTATTAATTAATGACGTAACTTAGCAAAGAACAAGTCGCAGCAGAACAGGGTGTTTAGAATAGGACGTTTCCAAGTTACCCTTTGCCTCTGTTTCAAGACGAGTCTACGTGCGAAACCATTAGGTGAAACTAGTTTCATATAAATAGTTTCGCGCGTAGACTCGTTTTGAAACAGAGGCAATCAGGCAAGGGCAACTCGGAAATGCCCTATTTTATTACATTTTGTGTACTCTATTCGTTTCTGAACATTCAATTACAAGAGAATGGGGACTGCATGCTCGAAAATTATTTTAGTTTATCGTATAGCTTTAGAACCCGGCCCTATCCTCCACCCTGGGGCATAGAACTAAGAGATTTAGTTAGAGTTTTATCACTGAATTGGCATTTTTCTTTTTGCAGCTCGTGATTAAACAGATAAGCAAGTTGCGACACAGCTCCTTCAAGTGGAAAAGTTTACAAATATACAAATCATCAAATATACCTGGTGAAGAGCATCCATGCAACTCTAATCTGAGACAAGAAGGAACGGGATTATTTGGAGCCAACATAACTGAAAACGGTTCCTTTGGATAGATTCGGATCGATTTTGTTCTAATTACAGGATCTAGCTTGTTGTTCCTCAAGGCACCACTGTTACTGTTACCTACAAGTTCCTGTCAATACATTAAAACGATACATTTTTTGTTTAATACAGTGTCTTCGATTAGTACAGCAGTGCTAAATACTCTGACACAGAAAAACTGTTTTCACTTAAAGGATCCTAGTCAGTCTTCGCCATTTTCTCTGCCATGTAAATTCGGACATCTCGGATGTTAAAAAGAAAACCTCATCCATCGTTGTGCGTTTGCGTTACTAGGGTCTTAAGCTGCCACAAACTCTTTTAAAAATTATCGGTGCTTATTTTTGACTAGTTATTCTATTATTCTGTTGTTTGTTTGGAGTAAAATGTATCAGTTGAACTTAAAGGATCCTAGTCAGCCTTCGCCATTTTTGATGCCATGAAAATCATGAAAACTGTATGGCGAAGCAAAATCATATTACACTTGTAGTTTGTTTAATTACTTTTAGCAATCTCGCAGTGATCTCTTTTCTTTAGACAAGCTCCGCGAAAAATATTATACCGTAATTCTCGTATGTAAACAAAAACAACGGCGTGGCTGACTAGGGTGCTTTAAAATGGCAAAATGTATAGCGCGTGCAACGCGCTCGGACCAATCATAAGACAACTGTTCTTCGTTGCTATGTATTGTTGGATGGTAGTAATCAGCAGCAGCCATTAGTGTACTTCACTACGTTATTAGGCGCAACCTAAATTATTATTGATATCATCAGACGTCTTTGACAAACGGTAATTGGAGAGAGAATCACGCCTTTCTAGTCATTTGGAGGGCACTTACACTCTTGGTTGAATTCCGTTATGTCAGAACCATTTACTCGACTAATGGTTAATATGAAAAGAACATTCGATCTTTTTCCTTTTTCACTGATCATTAAAAGTCATACCTGTCTGTAAGGTTTCCATTTTCCTTTCTCAAGGTACTTGACTTTGTATTTTCTCACCCAACTCACATCGAAAGAACTTCCCTGAGTTGTTATCGCCGTTATGAACTTTTCCTCGTCCAATAAGATTTGTAGGTATGGTGATTTATCTTCCGGCGCTGAGCACCAGGCCTTTGGGCTGTCCACTCGTGCAAAGAAAGGAGAGTGATTGGCACTTTTGGCAGAAGATGCTGTGATGTTTTTGTTTGGAATTTTTTTGCTTTCCATTCCAAGCTCATTGTTGCAATTTTCTACGATCGCATGTTTAAAAAAATATATATACGTTTATGTTAATAAAAACTGTGGTTTTAAGGAATAATCAATTTGTTTAATGAACATATAGCTAACATGGAAATAAATGTTCAGTAAAAGAACAAACTCACTTGAAATTGAACAAACACAACGGTATTTACATTGCTAGAAAGAACAAAGTTGGCGGTATTCATTTTGTAAAAAATTCCAAGTCAACTATGGTTAATTTTGTTTTCCTGTGGGGTAAGAAGGGGGGAGGGAGGTATAATATAACGAGTTTTAAATTTGACCGAAACATATTTTAGCAAGTACCAAATTTAGCGCTTTTCACCCAACTCACTAAATTGGCTAAAATTACCTAGAAGCCGCAAACAATATAAGAAATTACGGGGGCGCACTCGACAAAAAAGGTTGAAATAGATACCGCCTTCAAGCAGGAGCCCATAAGAAAGTCTGAAAACCCCGTTAAGCCCTTATAAGGGAGTACCCCGGGGGAGAAATTGCTGTTGGGTAAGGTCCCGGGGGGACTCCTATATTAAACAGACGGAAATTTTGAAAAAGAACCCCTAAAAGAGACCAATCTGGGTGTGGCTCAACATTTTGTTGACCCCTAAAAGATACCAAAAAACTAAGAATAAAATTTATATCTGTATATTTCTTCGTGTGTAACCCTAAACGAGACCATTATGGTTAAAAGTATTGGCGTTTTGCCCGGAACACCCTAAGCGAGACCAAAAATCCGCAATTTACAACCCTTAAGCAGCGAGACGACGAGCATCCCCGTCACTTTCATATGCGAGTCCCCCCTCTCCCCCCCCCCCCCACCCCCCGGGGTAAGGTGCAGTCGCATTTTCCTTCTTTTAATTTCTCTGTCAACTTCCTGGCGTACTGAAAACGATTAATGCGACTGCAAATTATAAAGAAAAGGACGAATTATTTCAAAACGTGCTTCTTTTCATATCAATCTGAACTACTGACCTTCTTAAAGACCTGAAGCAAACAAAATTTGGCATGGTGAACGATCTTACTGAGGTATTTTTGGTCCACGACCACAAAATCAAAATATTTCTAAAATCAAACTTTTTTGAAACTTCTCCTTATGTTAATATTTGATCGGCATGTTTTTTTTTTTCAATTTATTGCACAGTCTCATGAGGTAAAAATAATAGTTGTGTTTGCGACAGGAAGATCAAAGACCGACGTGATTTGGCACACGGTTTGGGATGATACCGTGACATTTTCCAAATATTCTAGACCGCATCCTCAGCTAAAGAATGTATCAAGAGAACTAATAGTCAACTTCAAATCTGTGCTTTGTCATTTTGTGAGGATATTTTTTTATGTCTTAAATTTTCTTATATTTTATATCACTTGCTACTCATTTTGGCCGCGCCAGAAAAAGCTTTTCGTTCTTTGAGGAACGCTTGCTACGCATGCTCAATCACTGATTGATAAATATAATTCTCGTGGATTTAAAATTAATATAATTTTAAACGATTGATGTATTATTTCGGTACTTTCCCAAACTTACAATTCATCATACCGCGACCCCATTTCGTCATTGTTAAGGCAAGCTATAGAAGCTATCAACAGTTAGAATCGTGCATGCTTCATGCAATGTTATCACTCTCAGCCACTTTCTCTAATTTTTTGACCTAAGGTTGTACGTCATATCCAGGTTTAGACATACCAGTGTTTACCCGCTAGGCTATTAAATACTTTACTGTTATTGTTCGATTTTACTGTTATTGTTCGCATGGGTTTTGAGGTAGAAACAGCTGGGAACGGAACACTACTAGTTTCCTTGTTCGTTTAAAACAGAAATCATCTTCTCACCTTTTTGTGCCCATGTGTGATGGCAGAATACAAGTATCCACAGCACTGCTCGATAAATTGTTTCCATAGTTTCGTCTCTAAGCTAACTGAGAGAGTATATTTCAATCACTGTTCAATCAACAATTTACAAATCGAAGGTCTTTGCTTCTGTCGATCAACATGTTACTGCAGTAACTGATGTGTCTATTGTGACGCCTCAGGCTTATGATATCGAATTTCTATATAGGTGATGACAGCGATTGTAATTTTTTTTAAATGACAAAATATAGCCTCTTGAACTTGGAAAAAATTAACTTCACCTTCAAAATCTGACTATTTCAAATGCTGAGTTGGTTTCCCTTTACAAACTTACCGGTAGTTGTTTTATTTAGTCTGAAATAAAAAAAAGGTTTGGTTCTTTTTCGACGCTCTTGTTAAGAACACCTTTACTGGAAATGGGGACAGGCCAGGGTGTTTATTCAGCGGTCTCTAAAATAAACGGTATGCAGAAGCGATGACGTTTTACAATAACTGAAAGGGTGTAACTAAACAGAGTAACAGAGAAACAAGTAATAACGGAGTAACGAGAAACCGAATAATGGAAAAAAAATTCAATATGTTAAAAAAATGAAAAAAATATATAAAAACAACACAAAAATACAAAGAAAAGAAGCAAAATAAAGCCCGGTTAGGTTAGAGGTCCGTGGTTTCTGGATAGTCCGTAACACCCTTAAAAAGCCCAACTCTGCTCCTGTATGGGTTTTGTACATACACCTTTGATCGGCGTATGGTATCTACTTTCTTCTAACCCCACTATAATAACTGTCAAAGTGCAATTGTTGTACACCCTTTGATCAATGTCGAAAATCTTGACTTAGTCGTAAAGTCGTCACGCAACACATCTACCCACAAGAAGAGTGAGGCGTTGCGTGACAATTAAAATAGCTTGAGGTGAGAGTACAGGGCGACAAGCTGTTGATTAGCTTTAGTGCTGGAATTGTTTTTCGCGCTCTTTTTGCGTGACCGAACTTCACGTAGTATGGTCTGTGACCATGATCAACCCCAGCCCCCTGCCGGTCATGAAGAGTCTTGCGTTGAAGTAGCTTTGAATACTCTCGTTTTGTTTCCAGCATTTAAGGCCAGCTCAACAAGAAGAGCTTCTGTACGGTCAAAACTGTGTACACCCGTTTTCTGCAATTGCTTTGCAAATGTCAACTTTTAATAACAGGAACTCTTGATTAAGTCCAGTTGCGACGACCAAAGGTAAACATTACATTGTATCTCTGTTTTGCGGTTATGTTATAGAAGTAAGTTTTTCTTGTAGGAATAAAAAAAAAGCTGTTACTTGGCCCATCAGCAAGTGAATGTTTTTAATTTTGATTGTAAATGCGGGAATTTAAAGATAAAAATAAAATTAAAGTAAAGAACGTTCTGTGTATGTTGTTATTTCTTCGTATGTACCCTCATTAACAATTTGCTCTGGTGAAAACAAACCCCTGGCAAAGTTTCCCGCCCCAGCTCACACACGCATCCGAAAAAAGAAAAGAGAAAATTTACATAGAGGTCAACTTTTATTACAAAACTTTGATGAATATATTTCTACAAATACATCTTGTGCTACCCGGTGGATTTACTTTATGTTGTACCAGCCTATGTACATATGCTACTATATTTACCGTTATTATTAATCGGGCGTGGCCGATTTATAGTTTACCCTTTGGTCGTCCTAGAGCGTAGTCTCCTGGCGCGGCCAAAAAGACGGGGATAGCTTGGGGTTGCTACAAAACCGCTACGGGTGACGCTTACCGCAATGGTTTTCATTTTAGTTTTGACAGGAAATCGTTGCAGGCACACTTGGTCGACTTTTGGGTTAATGTGTAATCAGGTTGTGTTTTTTTGCTTCGGCGGAAGGACAGAGAAAAAAGCTTACGGGGCAAAGTACAGTATGGGGCCCAGTTCTCGGCCACTTTTGACGTAAACTTGTATTTCTTACCTCAGAAGAACCGCAGGAACTTGAAATTTCTCCCAGAGCTAGCTACATTATTCAGCTTTTTGGTGTAAAGCTATCGACCGGTCAAAAATTAATTTGCCCGAGCAATAATAAAAATAAAAGCTCCATTTGTGGGCCCAGTTCTCGGCCACCTTGGCCCAGTTCTCGGCCACTTTTGACGTAAACTTGTATTTCTTACCTCAAAAGAACCGCAGGAACTTGAAATTTCTCCCAGAGCTAGCTACATTATTCAGCTTTTTGGTGTAAAGCTATCGACCGGTCAAAAATTAATTTGCCCGAGCAATAATAAAAATAAAAGCTCCATTTGTGGGCCCAGTTCTCGGCCACCTTGGCCCAGTTCTCGGCCACTAAAAAGCTTGTGCGTAATTATCTGTAAAAAAATGCTCAATTAATTTTCACAGTCATAAAATCACTCTGTAAATCTATTTATACTATATCGATCCCAAATTATTTTTATGATGCTTTGTTTTACTTTAGAAAAGAAGGATTTTAACGCGCCTAGTTGCCTATGTGCAGGTTCTGGCAAAACCGCATTGTGTGACCCGTGCATTTAGATGGTTTATTTTGCAGTGAAAAGGTCTTGAAAGATTTAGGTGTTGTAGAAATAATAGACAAGACAAGAGTCAGCTCAAAACTTAGAGATAAGATTGAACTTTATTTTTAAAACATTTATTTTTTTCATTCTGGCAGCAGCAGATGAAATTATATTAAAAACCAAGCGCTAAGCTGTGATAGCGAGCAGGGTGGCCGAGAACTGGCAAATACGCAAACGTCGCAAGAAAAAATTTCGAAGTAAATTAAGACCAAAAAATACAACAGTTCAACGAAAAGTTAACTAAAGCAGAAAGCTGAATTATTCTACGTTTCACATGCCAAAAATTAGCTCGTATGGTGGGGGCTTTTGGATAAAATACGAATTTAACTACATCCATGAATTTGGAGCCGTAAACAAACAACTTTTTCGGGAATGCAAATTCACCTACCTCCGCGTAAACTCGACGTGTGAGCTTTCTATATCGAATTGAACGATCAAACTCAAGATACTTAAAGCACATGAATCAGTCTATCGTTTGAAGGAAATACCTTTTTCTTTTGATTCAACTGGAGTGTGAAAAAACGCGTTAAACACAAAGTGGCCGAGAACTGGACCCGGCCGAGAACTGGGCCCCATACTGTACTGATATTCACCATTGTGAAATTGCACTTACTTTGACAAGTTAAAGTTATTTTTGTAAATGAAAAAGGTAACGTCATTGATGTCACGCAGTGTTTTTTTTTTTTAGCAAACTAGATGGTTTGCTGGTTTCTGACTATGAATGGGGGTGTGATCTTGCGGTATATTTTTTGAGCCTGACTCCGCCGTAAAACTTTTTTTTTATTTAGCAAGAACTGTGTCGATTCACATTTCTGAACAATTGGTCGTCAAGTCGTTTGTCACAAAGAGTAGAATGTTTGTACAGCATGTTTTGGAATTATTTTAGATTTGGTTAGTAAGACGCTTCTGAAGACCTGAGCAAAACATTGGGAATGTACAGTATTAATAGGAACTTGAATGGAATTTTTCACAAGTTGGATAAAGGTATCAACTGAAAAAAATGGAATTCAAAATGAGAACTTGGATTTTGTTGTAATTAAATTTTATCGCGGATTGGATGCATAATATCACGGCTTTGAAAGTCTTCAAATAATTAGAAAGGTTCCTTTCTTCCTTTTGATCTTATTGTTATTTTCATGTATTGATTATTCGAAAGCATCCTCGGAGACCCAGGGGCAGTTAGTGGGGGCGACGGGCAGCTTATCGGGACAACGGGATTTTCGGGCGAAAGTTTACAACATAGAGCGTAACAGCCCCTGGGCACTTTGTCTTACCGAACCAGTTCCAGAAGCGTTTGAACTCCTTCCTCCTGATTGGCCACAAAAATATTTTTGTGGCCAATCAGCGACGAGGACCGGCCAGGAGACTCTGATGTCTTCTTACACGAAGTTGTTTTCCTCATAGACTCGTTGTGGATGCTCTGCCCATCAATCGGATGCTATTACATGGAGAGTCTCAGAAAAAAATAAGCCTTAGACGACTGCCAGTTCTAGCTGTTAGTTGCGCGCTTTTTAATAGTTATTCAATTTAACAACAATTCTTATTATTTTTCTCGGTCGTTGCCCGACTTCTGGAACTTGCCACGGTCTGGGTACTTCACTGCACGGGCCACGCGTTAGCGAAGATATCGCTGTCGTCACCTATTGTTATTTTGTTGCCAGCTTGACAGTTAAAACAAAGGGTTTTTGTTTAATTTGTTGGATATTTAAATAACAAAAACAAAACTTATAAACAAGAAGTGCTCGCGTATAGCTTTAAAAACTTTTGGTTTCCTTGCGCTATGCTACATTTAACATATTCCCAGGCCTCGTTGTTTTGTTTTTGTTTTGCTTTTTTATCTGAGACCCACGTAGTATCATCCGATGGACGGGCTTAACAACAACGGACGAGTCTATGAGGAAAACAACTTCGTGTAAGAAGACGTCAGAGTCGCTCTTCTGGTCAACCTCGCTGATTGGCCACAAAAATATTTTTGTGGCCAATCAAGGGGAAGGAGTTCAAACGCTTCTGGAACTGGTTCGGTAAGACAAAGTGCCCAGGGGCTGTTACGCTCTATGTTGTAAACTTTCGCCCGAAAATCCCGTTGTCCCGATAAGCTGCCCGTCGCCCCCACTAACTGCCCCTGGGTCTCCGAGGATGATTCGAAAGTGGTTTTCGTTGATACGAAAAAAAAACGGGTTTTCACTGAATTGCTTGAAGTATTTTTAGACGTGATAATATTGGCTTAATCAAATTACATTGTGCACGAAATATTTGTTATTCTTTTGTCTTGAAACTTTGAGGAAATTGAAATTTTTGTTTGATAGAAGTGTATGAAAGGCATTTTATAGAACTGAATAAAAAATAAGAAACATTGATAAAGGTTATTTCAAAGATTTATTTTGCCTGATTTTGAAGGGTTTCAGGAGTTTTAAAGAGTGCTGGTAAACGGCTGTATGTTGTTTGTGATTACGGATCTTATTTAGTTTCGAACGCTCTAATTTTTGAAAGGTTAAAACAGGTTAAAACCGGGCGGTTTCATGAGTTTTTTGGGTAGAAAGGTACGGTGGTGGTCAAAAAAAAAATGTTTAGAAAGGAATGACTGTAGTAGCACGTAAGTCGGAGGTTTGCGTGAGTCACGGGGTATAGTATGCGTGAGCTGGATTTCCGGCGTCATAACGGCATGTTTTGTTAAGATACACTCGACGTTTAGTTAGCTTAGTCGGCTTGGGAAACTATTTTAAAAACGAATGTTGTAATAGTTAATTAATAGTAATCTAGAATTAACCCACTCTCGATTGGAGTCTGTTCTGGATTCGCGCTACCTTTTCGCCGCGAAGGAATTTTGTAAAATTTCGCTAGTGGAAAGAGGGTACTGTAAGAACAGTATCAATAACTCAAAAGGAGGAACTTCTTTGTAGCTCTGAATTAAGACGTATGATAAAATTTTAGAATAAGAAACTTTCGATATATGGTTTTCATATTGTTTTTGTCAATTTCCTTTTGTGGCAGATTTTTTGAGAATCAGCTTTTCTTTCGTGTGATGACAGACACAGGACAGAACGAGAGGTGGATGAGAAAGATGCCGAAGATGAATAGGCACCGAAAAACGACAAGAACCGTCAAGGACTTATCTTTAGAGGGCGGGGAGTTTTGGCATACTGTATTTCGAGGACTGGACTGGACTAGTAAAACGCGGACTAGTAAAACGCGGACTTGTAAAACGCGGACTAGTATAACGCGGACTAGTAAAACGCGGACTTGTAAAACGCGGACTAGTAAAACGCGGACTCAGGTAAAACGCGGACTTGTAAAAGGCGGACTAGTAAAACGCGGACTAGTAAAACGCGGACTTGTAAAACGAGGACTAGTAAAACGCGGACTTGTAAAACGCGGACTTGTAAAACGAGGGCTTGTTAAGCACGGACTTGTAGAACGCGGACTTGTAAAACAAGCGCTTGTAAATCGGATAAAACTAAACGGTTTAGCGAGCGAAACAATTTGTGTTTGAAGCTCTTGTGTGTTTCTTCGACGGCATATTTCTAGCTTTTTTGAGCACTCTATGGTCTGTTTTAGCGTGGAGATGTTTTTGCAGTATAGCACATGTTCGTTCTGCAAACCCCTACTAAAACAACGGGATTGATGCTATGAGTTGTGTGCATATGTTTCTTTCTTTCCACTACTTGACGTCTGTTGAGTGCAGTCGTTTGTATTGCTCGCACGAGGTAGAACGGGGCCCGTCCAGAAATCAACAGTCAATCGTAAATAAAGGTGACGGGCCTACACGACTCCTACGTTCGTGACATTAGAATATTTGCCGTTAAATGTTTAAATTCGGTCTTTCAACCTTATTTGCTTCTGACTTCTTTCTGAGGGTACTGTTTTAATTTGGGGGCAGTATGTGGTAAATAAAGGTGACGGGCCTACACGACTCCTACGTTCGTGACATTAGAACATTTGCCGTTATATGTTCAAATTCGGTCTTTCGACCTTATTTGCTTCTGACTTCTTTCTGAGGTTACTGTTTTTTTGAGACATTATGTATTGAAGAGAGCCGTAAGATGATTGTGGCCAAGGAATTCGAAGTGTCTAGAGGCGTTTTACAAGTCCGCGTTTTACTAGTCCGCGTTTTACTAGTCCAGTCCAGTCACAAGTTAAAGACACATCAAGACCACTCCACTGTGAATTGCCATAGCACAGACAAAATTATAGTCAATATCTTATGTGTTTTTAAGAGAATTACATAAGAACCAAGGCATGTCTTGTCTTGCCTTACATTGACATGCAATAATTTGGAAATACTAAGCTCGTAACAGTTTAAGACAGAATCCATCAGGAATTTGAGTAACATTAATTTTAGTTACGCAAAAATTGAGCACCAGAATAATTTAAATCCTTGTGTTCTTTCATACCTTGTTAAAGGCTTGACATGTGATAACACCAACATAACACCAACAACAGTTCTTTATCAGTGGGGATTGAAGAAAAAAATGGAAACATCATCACACAGTTGGCCCCCACGCAAAAACACTCCAGGATGTCACGGGACTGTTTGGTGTCCGTCTGCCAATTTCGTATACGTAATTGGACTACATGCTGTCCAATTTGGAAATAATTTGATGAAAAAAATTCCGAGGGCAGCCAAAATTGGACGAGGCCATAGGCCGAGTCCAATTTGGCTGTCAGAGGAATTTTTTGAATCTAATTATTTCCAAATTGGACAAGCATGTAGTCCGGTTACATATTAACTATATAGCTTTTAGTCAGTCAATCCAGCGTAAATAATAAACTTTTTTATATGTCCAGAGCGGGAAAAACATTCAACAATAGTAGGCATAACACAGCACATGCAACTCACTCAAAGCATTGTCTTCACGAATAAAAATTAAACAAAACAGTGCAATTTTATTCACCTGAGTTTGCGAAGCTTGCTACAAAGTGAGTGAAAACACTGCATCAATCAACGAAAGTCGTAAACAAAGTGTCCGAAGAGCTTTACAACTTCTTGAATCTGACATACTCCTTTCCACTATTTCGTTCATACTTCATGGCCGTGTTTTCTTTTCGAATTTCAGCATAAACGACAAAGAATTGCATCCAGCTCGTGGCGATGAATATCTGACAGATTTCTTGCTTCCCTTCGCTGCACTTACGTTCACCCAAGTTTTGTACTATTAGAGGCGTTTTGCTCTTAGTTTTTGCTTCTTAGTGTAGCTAACTCCTCCTCTGACAACGTAGAAAATTTCTCTTTGTTGTTACTATTGCTGGAAAGCTCAAAAGGAATGGAAAAACGTAGCAAACTTGCCTTAAAAATTCCGCCATTGTCGACTAACAATGCGACAAGTTTACCGGGCTGACGCTATGCTTAATGCTAATTGGCTGATATCCGTCACATGTCGCTTTTCCTTTGATTTGATTGGCTGAGACAAAACTGTCCAATTTTTCTTAAATTGGACAGTTTGTACATTTTACCTGAAAGTCCTATTCGAAACTATCCAAATTTAATCCCAAATTGGACAGTTCTCAGAAATTAAGGAAAAATAGCTGCGCTGACAATATAGGATTTACTGACAGCTATATAATTATAACTTCAAATTCCAATGTTAAATTCACATTAAATTTTCAATATTTCTTAGTTGTCTAAATTTTACTAATTCTTTTAAAAAAAACTATCACCTGCCAAACATCCCCAAAAATCACTCAAAAAATTACAAAATACCGCAATACATAGATACATGGGATGAGTGAAGTTTCCTTGGATTCCTTGAAACACCAACAAGATATTTCCGTTTAAGGTGGCTGATAATGGGTTTCAGTATTTCCCAGTCCTTATACTTTGGTTCAGGACTAAAAGCCTTCATCAATTGCTATTACAGTAATGGTATGAAACAAATGTTCAATCATTCATCAACAAGTTGTGATCATTTTCTTGACAATAGTAGTTCCCCGGTAAACAGTTGTAGTACTGTCCCATCAAAGTGCAATGCCTGGAAAATACCGAAAAGCACACGACCTTCAGGTGAAACCGCACCTTACAGTATTACCAATACACTGCACTTTGCTAAGTCTTAAAACTTTACATTGTCTAGTCGTCTACTTCAATCGTTTATTTGTATTGTGTGAGATACATTTATAAATTGAAACCATCATGTCATTAAGTAATAATGCAATCTCGACAACGTTCTAGATATTATATTATGCACACTAATACAGCTCATGCAAGCCCTGTGACTTACACAAACACAGTCGGACTGAGTGCTACTTAAGTAACTGCTTCGTGGTTTCTGCTGTACTGAACCCTGCCTTTCAAGGCAAAGCGCCCGATTTTAAGCTTCTCAAGCTTCTCGATGTTCTTGTTATTATGTAATTTGCCCATGAACATCCTACGCCATCAAACGTATTCTGTAAATTGCTCATGTAGACCAAATTTACTTTATTTTGTAATTTGCTCATGCAAATCTTTCAAAAGCTAACAAATTTACTTTATTTTGTAATTTGCTTAGCAAATCGTAAGCTAACAAATTTACTTCATTTGCTCACAACAATTGCTCAGATACTTGTATAACATCTGAGTCGATCATGATATAAGCAGACTCCCTAATGGGAAAAAGGCCCGGGGAAAGTTCGAAAAGAACAGTTTCTTCAAGGATGGTTTCCCTCGCGGAGTTCTGCCTTTGCCATCGATTTTCCTTCTTCATATGCTAAATACTAATTTTAATGTCTAAAATAATTGCCCCTTCAAAGTAGCTGAATATTGAAAGATGCCATTAAAAGTGATTTTTTTTTTAGTTAACTTGGTTGCTTTACAAGATAAAGTCGCATTATGTTTATGGCTATCAACTGTGTGGTATCATTTAGTTTATAAATCATTAAAGTGTATTCTCTTGTGACTTTTATTTTCTGTCACTTAGGTTTTAGATCAAAGCCTGTCTTTATGAGCGTTCTGTGGTAATAACCATACAGATACCACAGAAACTATACTATTATACCGTCAAATTCCGATTATAAGTTCATTAGCTTATATTGGATCAAATTTCTTTTGGTGATACATTCAGTTTACGTTGTGATATATATTGTGTACTTAGAAGCAAGGACAAGTTGCTCCGTTACGGTTTGGAACCCAAACTTGACGACTGATTTTCACGCGTTTTGTCTTCTGTTTTCTCCTGTGAAGAGTAAAATAATAACGGTTTTATAGATGGTACCTCAAGCCTTATTTTGCCCCCACTACACATTCGGACACACATCTTAGCAATTAAATTGGGCGCGTTGGCCAGCCAAGCCACCGTCCAGTTTATTTATTCTCAACAGATAATACAAGAAATAACAAACTATGAATACAGTGAAAAAACTAAATGCATCAAAGCCGGACAAAAATCCCTCTTAAAAACCAGCAGGTGGAGGGCAGTGGTTGGGGTTTTAGGGTATCCTAATTTAACATACTGTACACAAATCCTTCCCGAAATGTAGGATCTTACAGTGATACAGTTATAAAAGCAGAACTAAATAAAGAAAACACAAAGCGAAAACCCTACATCCACGGATGACAAATAAATTAAAAAGAAAACCAAACTTAACCTAAACGCGGCGAAGGCTGGCTGTAGAATGTCTCAACTTGCTAACGGCCACCGATTACTAAGTCAAATCCCACTATACGCTGCACACCAGAAACCCGCCCCCCCCCCCCCCCCAACCCTCTGCTGCTAGTTGGGAGCGGCGCGAAAAACGGCATTAGTGCGCTTCTCCATAACAAACCGATCGTCTTGAACAGAATCAAAACGAGGTGTTTTCTTTGTTGGTGCATGTATAAAGCAATTAAAAAATGTCTAGTTAACCTGTCTTTTGTGCGTAAATAGTGCGAATAGGCGATATTCACAACTTGTTGGTAGAATACAAGTTGACGAGATCGATTTAGAATAAAATCACTCGTCAGTGAGTACCGTGAAGCTCATGCTATCCACCTACCTCGATCTTCTGCATCTGCGGAGCCCAAGAGTACCGCAGCTAGTGGTGTAATAAGTGGTGTATGAGATGTAGCCAGTTACGTAGTAATACTGAGTAGCTAGCCGGCAATCAGCTGCAAAAATTGACAATTGACCAAATTACGTTTTGTTGAGAATAAATTAATTAAACATTTCAGTGGACCCCTCGAACCACTCTCTCACTGGTTTTTATGTTTCGTTTAATGATTCACTGGGAAATATTTGGATGTTGATCAAACATTAGTTTCAACGATAAATTTTAAAATTCTGAAAGTATGGCTTTGAAGCCCCCGTGGAATTCTTACGTCGACCTGGTAGTCCCGCAGTTATTTCTAATTTCGGAGAAGATTTTTGTGCATAGGGTTATGTAGTATGAAAAAAAAAGATATAACTTTTTGCTTAAGCGTGAAACCTACATCAACCCCAACAGCACCCTTAATGGCTTTCAGCATGATCATTCAGAGGCTTACTTACAGTAAAGTTTCCAAAGCATACTGAACATCGAAAAACCCAACTGGAGGAAAAGGGTTGGGTACGTCTGAGGGTTAAAATGCCTTAAATTTTGCACCCACCAGATCTGCTTTTACGCTAACCTGACGTGCGAGTGTTCATGAACTGTAAGGCAGCATTACACTGATAAACTCTATCGATCATGGAAATAACGACAATTAAGACATGCATTGTAAACTTTAAGACCATAAGCTACTTACGGTAGCAATTTTTACCCGACACATATTGGCATCTCCTACACTCGTGGCATCGGTATGAGCCTTGTGTATTTATACAATATGAGTTTGATGGACAGCTGTATGTTCCTTCAGAACACTCGTCAATATCTATGCACCTACGAGGACCTTGGTGTCTCCAACCAGACAAACAGTTACACTGGTAAGAACCATGTGTATTGCCACATCGTGAGTTGGATTGACAGCTGTACGATCCTTCAGAACACTCGTTAATATCCACGCAAGTATGAAGACCTCGATTTCTCCAGCCAGACAGGCAGTTGCAGCGGTATGCGCCTGCAGAATTAACACACGTCGATTGAACTGGACAGGCATTCGGGAGGTCCACGCATTCATTTACGTCTTTGCAAGTAGGTAGACGTGCATTAGATGGGTCTGGGTACCACCCGTTGTTGCAAGTGCATTTCCAACTTCCGGGTGTGTTTATACAAGCAGAATTGGGATCACATCCATCAATTCCACGACTGCACTCATTAATGTCAACGCACTGAAACTCTGAAACTTTTTCCCAGCCTGGATTGCACACACAGTAATAACTGCCAGGGGTGTTGACACATCTAGACGGATTAGGACATCTATCAAGAGGAAAACATGTGTTGTCTGAAAATTGTAGAAAACTAAATAGCTGGTAAACAACGCAAAAATAACAGTAATGGTAATGGTGGCAAATTGAGTTATAACAGATTTAGAAAAGACGAAAATCAAAATTTAGATTTCTGCTTGATCAAAAAAATATTTTAATATTTCCTTTGTAAAACCTTGGGGCCTATTTACATGGAGGGAGGGTGCCCCGACTAACCGAGTTACCTGGCTAACCGAGCTACCCTGGGCGGGCCAACTTTCCATACGTTTCTTTAGTAAGCGCATTAAAGCGTTTACATGCAAGGCGGGAAACCCGTCTTGCCGGGGCAGTCGGTCTGCTTGCCCGGGGCGCACCCTTCTAGGCGGGATAGCTTTTTGCCATGTAAACGGTTTTGCCCGAGCTATCCCGGCTTGCCGGGACAAGTCTTTGCGAGTGTTCTTAAATTAAATTTGAAGTTAATGCCATAAAATATATAAATTCTGGACCCGAACAGTGCCATTTGACCAAAATTAGATCAAATTAGTTTTACCTGTTGGCTGGAAAATATTTCTTTGAGCAACAGTTAATAAATTCGAAATTTTCGTAGGAATGATTATCCTAACTCACGAAACAACAAATTTCATTTCAAATTGGCGATCAAAGACTGTTGAATTTCGATTGAATTCCCCCAAAATGGACGTATTGAATTTCTAAGAGTTTGCACATCAAAGTAAAATGGGTTTGAAGACGGCTAGCCTTGAATATTCAGTAAAAAGTTATATTTTTCGTCAATCATTTGGAGCTTCATGGTTTTCTCACGCTGTGACACACTTCAATGACGCTGTCTTAACTCGGGTAGAAGGGCTGTGATTCTGCATGTAAAGGCGGGCTGTGTTTCATCTCTTCTAGCCGGGTAACTCGGTTAGTTGGGGCACCCTCCCTCCATGTAAACAGGCCCTTAGTTGTAATTTAACCAATTTGTTTAAAAACGTTTTCTGATATCTAAGGTGTCATTTATCCAAGATTCCATCGCCATTTTCAATTTATAGTTGAAGGAGAACGAAATTTTCGTCTTCACAGTCAAATGAATAAAATTACTAACTCAAAATTCTCCATCATTAAGCCGTGATATAAAAATGTTATTTACAGTGGAACACAAAGAATAAAACATTACCTATCAGTCCCTTCCGCACATTCATCAATTTCAGAACATACAGAATGTGCCCCTTGCCCTCGCCATCCTACATTACAACTGCAGTTAAATCCTCCTGGAAAGTTGATGCACGTAGCTTGCGGATCACAAACATTTGGGTACTGGCACTCATCGGTATCATTGCAAGATTTGCCATCAAAGGACCACCCTACGAGGGAAGGGCACTCGCAGCGATAGGACCCTGGTGTGTTGATGCATTTGGCCGGTTGAAGACAATCATGGGAGCCAAGAAGACACTCATTAGTATCCTCACAAGAGGAAGAGCTTTCGTTCCACTGATATCCGGAAAAGCAAACGCACGGATGCACAGCACGTGGATCACGGTTGCAGTAGCCTTTGGTTCCACACACTTCACCTTTCTCAATAGGGCACGCTGCAATTTAATTGAATTGCATGCAAAAAATTAACTTCTTAATGTTATGAGTAATGTACAAAGAAGTGGGCGAGTTGTGTTTATGAATGTGAATGATGTTGCACTTGAATTATCACTTCTTAGCGGATATTTCATCTTCATACCAACATAAATAAATTGAAAAAATAGCTCCTCACCTTTGCTACAGTTATTCCCAAAGTACCTGTCATCACAAAAACAAGACTGGTTTTTGTAAGTCGTCAGGTCGTAGTTACATGAGCCGTGACCACTGCACAGCGTCTCTGGTAAGCAAAGACTGCAGTCCTGGGGCTGTCTTGTCCAACCATGTTCACAATAACAATTTCCATTGAAGTCGCAGGTTCCGTGACCCGAGCAGCGGATTTCTGGCATACAAACCGAGCAGTTCTGGCCACTGTAGTAGCTACGGCAATCGCACGTGCCATTTCGCAAACATTGCCCATGACCAGAACAGAAATGCATTGGATCACATCTGGAACATCTACCATAGGGCTCAAACCACTGACGTTTCCATCCACTATAACAAGAGCAAGTGTAACTCCCTTGGTTATCTGTACAGTATGAATTCTCAACACACGTATGCAAACCAAGCGAACACTCGTCGACGTTAGTGCAGTTTTGTCCATCACCTGACCAGCCTGGGTCACACTTGCATTTGTAACAACCAAGAGTGTTGTAACAAGAGGCATGTTCCCCACACAAAATAGAGTTGATTTTGCATTCGTCTATGTCGGAACATCTAAAACCATTTCCTGAGTAGCCTGTTGTACAACTGCAGTTATACCCACCAACATAGTTTTGACAAGATGCCCTTGGATGACATTTATTTAGAGCACTGTTGGAGCATTCATCAAGATCTTCGCACAGTAAGGTTCCATTTCGGTGAAAGCCATCCAAACATGCACAGACATAACCTCCTAAAGTATTTACGCAGACAGAGCTTTGGGAGCAGTTTACAGATTTAAGAGAGCATTCATCGACATCAGAGCAGTTATTTAAGCCATTTCCATCAAATCCCAATTTACACTCACAGCGGAAGGACCCATCCGTGTTAGAACAAGTGGCATTGGAATGGCAAGTACCGTTTTCAAGGCATTCATCTATATCATGGCAGTTCCATCCTCTGTCATTGCTTACAAATCCTTCTTTGCATATGCACTTGTACGATCCTGCTGTATTTATGCAAACTGCTTTGTCTGTACAGTTATGAACAAATTCAGTTTTAATGTTGGTAGTGGCATTTAAAGTTGTGTTCACTGTTAATTGCCAAGGAATAGATATGGCAGTTGTGAAATTTTCTCCTTTTTGAATTACTTCCATGATAGCCTCAACACAGTCTATTGCACTGCTGTCACTGTCATCACAAGCACAAATCAAAGTCATGTTGTCTTTCCGACTGCCATCACTTGACATGTTGCGATAAATACAGGTTTGCATTTCTGCACAAACACCAGCTCTGCATTCCTGTAGTCGACCTTCAATAATCCACGTGATGGTACCATCGCATTCATTGATTTCAAAACAGACATCCCCACTTTGAAAGAACCCTGGACGGCACTTGCATTCATAGCTTCCATTAAGATTGATACAATCAGCATTAGGATCACAAGAACCATAGAACTGTAGATTAATGCACTCGTCAATATCAATACACGCCGTTCCATTTTGATCTTCAGTATACCCTTGTGGGCAGACACAGTAATGCTCTATCCCCACCGCAATGCAAGTCATGTCATTGCAAGTGTTGTTACTCGAGTCACAAGGGTTCACAGCATCACACGACGAGTTGTCTATAGCATCACATTTGCACTCATAACCACCTATCAAATTTTGGCAAACTGGGGCCGATGACGGACAGTGGACCATACCCCACTTGCACTCATCTATGTCCTCACAAGTTCGCCCAGTGTTTAAGTACTCGCCAACACAAGTGCAGAGTTCCTGGGTCGAAGCAGTGGCGTTTACCTCACTTAAACGGGTTTCATTGTGTGTCTGATTTCTGCAGTGGTACTGAGTACAAATTCTTCCTTTGTCTTGAAATCCTTCCATACATTCACAATTAAAACTACCGTTTGTATTGATACAAGATGCAAAGATGTCACAGTCGTCCAAGCCGAGCGTGCATTCATCCAAATCTTGGCATTCATCACTTTTCGATCCACTTATTGTCCAGCCATCTTTGCAGGAGCAAGAATAGTTCCCAGCCAAATTCCTACAGACCTGATTAGTGCCACAAACAGATCCATTGACACATTCGTCTATATCAATACAATAAAATCCATCACCTTGCCATCCTTGGAGACATGAACACTGAAAACTTCCATTAGTATTAGTACAGATCGCGTTTGCCTGGCCTTCGTAGGTAGAACAGTTGTGTATTTCTTCCGCGCATTCGTCCACATCAATACACAGTGGGCTTGTAAACAAGTGGCATCTTTCCAATGAGGCCGATGTAGCGTTTCCTGTTTTTCGCCATCCAGGCTTGCAGGCGCAAGAGTAGTTCCCTTCCGTATTTACACATTCTTCATTTTGGCAGCAAGAATGCGCACTTAATACGCATTCGTCTATATCTGTACAAGTGTATCCGTTACCGGTCCAGCCGGCCTGGCACGTACATTTATAGTCCCCAGGGAGATCCACACATTTTGCATGAATGCTGCAATTATGACTTTGATCTTTACATTCATCCACGTTCTCACAAAACACGCCATTTCCAACCCATCCTTGGTTGCAGTAGCATTCAAATGTCCCATTAGAGTCAAGACACCTTCCATTTTTAGAGCAAATTTCACTTCCGTTGAAACAGTTTCCTCTCTTCACGCAAAAGAATCCATCTCCATAAAATCCACTTTTGCAATGACATTTTACAAACGGTAGGGAATTGTTCTTGATGATACAATCAGCATTTTCATCGCAAATGTCGAAGTGTGACTCAGATTCACAGCCTCCACAGTCTAAGCCATCAAAATCACAATGCTTTGTATCGCAGGCTGGGTCGCAATGTCCATCACCAATCGATGTCACTGAACAACCAGTTGAACATGTGCAATCGCCACCGTCAAAGTCACAAGTCTTACTGTTGCATTCCAAGTCACAGTGTCCATTGCCAAGATAACCTTTCGGACAGGTCTTCGTCGAACACATACAGTCCATGCTGTCGTAATCGCAAGATTCTACAAAGCACTCAATATTACAGATTCCATCTCCTAAGGATCTGTTTGAGCAACCTGGGGCACAAAAACAATCGTTGGCGTCAAATGAACATTCTTCTACCTGGCATTGTGATTGACAAATACCATCTCCCACCATGTTCAGTCGACATGCTGAAGAACAGTCTTGGACAATAGGTTGAGGGCAGTCCCCGTTATCAAAGTCACAGGCCTGCACATTGCACACAGAATCGCACACACCATCACCTCGAAAATGAGGAAGGCAACGTTCGAAGCACAGATCCATTGTCCAATCAGTTAGGTCACAATCCCCTCCGTCAAAGTTACAAGCAGACTCGTTGCAGGATAAGTCACAAAACCCGTTCCCAATCATTGGAGGTGAACAAGTCTGAGGGCAGTTATATCCTGAGACCTGTAAAGCGCAGTCTCCATAGTCGTACAAACAGGCGGAAACGTTACAGTCTTCGTCACACATGCCGTTTCCTTGAAGATTTTGCCCGCAAGAACAGCTTGAAGTAGTATCACAGTCTCCTTCATCCAGGCTGCACAGTTCTGTATTGCACTGATGATCACAAATGCCATCTCCCAGCATTTGCGATCGGCATCCAGGACGGCACTCCTCCTCAACACAATCACCACCATCGTACTTGCAATGTGAGTTGTTGCACATATGGTCACATGATCCGTCACCGAGCCATACATTTGGACAAATGCAAACATCTTGACAGTCTCCTTTGTCTTGTAAACATGTGGCTGTGTCACAATCCGGATCGCAAACACCATCACCAATCCAAATTTCTGGACAAAGCGGTGTGCAAAACTTTATTTTGGAACAATCATTTCCATCCCAACCAAAGTTACAAACACATACGCCATCGATGCATGTTCCATGTCCAGAGCATCGGCCAGGACAGTTGTTTATCTGGCACTTTCTTCCAGTATAGAACAGGTCACATTGGCAAGTCCCATTATTCATGCAAACTCCATGTCCAGAGCAGGACGTCAAGGAATTACATTCAGGTTTTTCTTGCAATGTTGGATCGTAGATTCTACGTCTGGCGATTGAAATTGGTTGACGTGGTATTTCGAGGTGGAAATATGGTGATACAGATTGGCTGTAGTTTTGAACAAGAGTAAAATCCAGTAATCTGGCTTCCATAAGTACGTCGAGACCTGTTTGAAAGCTACTTTGATTCTGTAGCGAAACGGTTTTAATTTCAGCGATATCGTAGTCATGGCCACCATATGGAGATACATTGTGTACTCCAATTTCACTTAGTTTTTCCGCAGTCAGCAAGATCAATTTTTCCATTGTTGTGTTCTGCACAGTTACAATATCCAGAAAGTTCACAATTCGGCGCCTGTGGTTATTATAAACAAGAGATGAATGAAGATCAGAAAATGTAAGCATTTCAAGCACCAGCAGTTTAGCCAGGGAGAAGACACTTAGCGGTCCTTGTGCAATGACAAGGTGTTTCTCTCCAGTTATTTTCTGTAAGTGGTACAAGACCTTCAAAGTTGTAACGGAATAGAGGCCATGAATGCTTGCTGGCTGCAGAGAGATATCGGATAGGCTGGAATAGTTTGACATGCACTCCCCATGGTCATAATGACATTCTTCTGTATTACAAGCTTGATCACATATTCCATTGTAGGAATGTATAACTTGAGAACAGCCTGGACTGCATGGGAGAAGATAGGCCATGGGATCTTTGTAGACACCGCCTTTAACAACACTCAGCCTCACAAAATTGGGCAGGACCGAACTTTCGTTTGATAAAACTCTTCCAATTGTCTGTCCACCCTGTACACTGGTAATACTTAAAGGTCTAAGATGCGAGACCGTTACAACATAACCTTCCCACTCACTTTCGGGCCAGCCTGTTATCTGAATGGTATTATTCCGTATTTTAACATTGCCAGACATTGGAGAATAGATATCTTCAGATTGAACAGCAAGCAAGTCAAGCCAATGAGTCAGTCTATAACAACCTTTCAACACTATTCCAGTGCATGGTTCTCTAACATTCCAGGTACATCTAGTCGACCTTAGGCACTGTTCTCTGGTTCTGATGTCTTTACAAGAAGAACTTGTCTTTCTTTCAAATGCTACGGATCCAAAGAGACCACAAAAGCTATTTTGTCCAGCCCTGTTTTTTGCGATACGTAGCATGCGGGGAAACAGTGGATGAAAACTTGAAAACGTGGCACTTTTAAAGCAGTTAGGTTTTGGAATGGTTACAGGAAAATTAACCGCCAATGTCGTCGTTCCGAGGTATGCCCTATTTGCTATTTGAATTTCAACTGTACTGACGTTTGTCCAAACGGATATGGAATGAAGGGAATCGTTTTGTTTTGCCGTGTAGACGCAGCCCTTCTTAGAACAATCGTTACCGTAGAATCCTGGCAGACAGTAGCATTCACCAATTTTGCAGACTCCTTTTCCACTACACACACGACCTTGGTTTATTGGGCAATGTGATGCACATGTCCCATGATACCACTCTGCTGGACTACACATAGCTATTGATTTTATTCTTGCTGGTCCACCTTCATAGCAGGAGCTTTCTTTAGACATTTGAGGCCCACACCAACCGCAGCTCTGGTGAGAAACACATTCAGAGCACTTTTCATTGAAGTGGCATCTTTTTGGACACGGGAGTCTGAAGTAGGTCTGACGTTGGTTGCAGGTGATTCTTGTGTTAGTCGAAAGACATGCTTGAGAGCTCTCACACCAATGACACTTACTATTGGTTCCACCAAAAAGACATTGTTGGCAAGTGGCGTGAATTCTACAGATGTTTTCTTCACGTGATCCTTGCTGAATTTCTGTTACATCTAGTTCCGACCACAAAACATCCAGAAAAATGCTTAAACAAAAGTCCTTGATTGGGGGAACGAAACCTTCCAGGCTGGATGTCAAGTTAAAAAACGTGGAAGTGGTTATCTCTGGATCCCAATTTCCATCGTCGTTTGTCGTTTTTGAAAGATTATAGAACGTGTTGTACCTGCTTTTCCAGATGTACTGGATATTTGGCTTTGATGGGCAATAATAGTCAAATAAAAAGTTTGAAAGCTTTTCGCTTTCAGACATCGTACGCATTTGTGCACCCAAAATGTAACCATCAATAGCACTTCTGATTGTTGGTGTTGGAAGTCGCTCGTGGCACAAGGGATTTTTCTCCACTGAAGCGTTCCACGTGCTTAAAAAATCTTCTGTGCTTACAAGTACGGCGGTGATCCATGTGAAAGTTTCCAATGGCTTATGGATATGCGGAGGGAAAAGAGAGCTTTCATTCACCGTGACTCGCTCTAATTGCTCCAGTTGCGATGACAACATCCCTGCCAGAATAAAATCGATTTCGATAAAGGAGTCAACGAAGCTGTATTGCCTGTCAAGGTTTCTTAGCTTATCTTCCTTCTTTAATACTGAATCGGACACAGGGTAGAACAATGAAAGGTACTTCCAAATCAAGTTATAGCGCCTCTCTCGGTTACCGACTTTTGACGACTGCAAAAGGGACCACGCCAGTGACGAAATTTCTATTGCAGATTTCTCTGGAAATTTCGCCTCCAGTGACGAGATATCGCAGTATAAGCGATCACAAGGAGAGGATGAAATGATAATAACATATGTCTGGCTGCTGCTACTGACGAGATTGCTAGCGGTTACATTGATTACGAATCTTCCTGATCGTGGAAAATGGTGCGTGACCGACGCAGTGACGTTGTGAAGTGACACGTTATCTCCAAAGTCAATACTAAACGAAACGTTTGTCCCGCTGGCTGATGGGCTCAGATACACTGCACGACAAGCTCTATGATCTCCAAATACTTTAAGAGCAACATTTCTGACCGGATTTTGAACCACCACTACCTCACTTGCTCTAGCATCACTGACATCATTTTTGGCGATCGTGTCTACAATGTAGACGCCTGGCGAGCTGAAGGTGAATGACGCAAAACCATATTGGCTAAAGGCTGCGTTAAAACTGTATTTGTACTGAACGTTTGTTCCTGATAGTGCAAATGCAGTGAATGATACCTCTTCTCCGACCGCTTTCGGGCTGTCTGACATTATTGCTAAACCCTTAATGGGTCTTTCACAAAAAGTACCATTTCCAATCCACCCACGTCTGCAGATACATTTAAATGATTGGCCGTCTGGTCCTGAGCGAAGGCAAGTGGCATTCGGATGACAGTTATTTTCACCTGTTACACATTTTCCCTTGTTAAGAATATCATCAAGGGCAGCATGCTTCTGTGAACTTTCTTTTAAAGATCTTCTTAGATTTTCATAGTTAAGGGAAGCCTCCTTTCTTGCTGCATCTCTCAAGCTTCTCTTTATTTGCTCTTCTTTGCGCCCTCTTTCGAGCTCGCGTTCATTACTCCGAATGCGAGCTCTTTGACTACTTTTATCTCTCTGTAGCCTCTTTTTTTCCTCCTCGTTTTCCAATTTTTCATCATTGAGTGCATCACGGCGATAGATTGAACGTTTTCCAAGCCATCCACCAACCTTTTCAATAACCTTTCCAGCGTAGTCGCGAATTCCTCGAGCTATCTCATCTGCTATTTGTTGAGCTATTTCAGCAATTCTGTTTACTACATTTGTAAGTGCCTTTGAAATGTCGTTTAAAACCCTTTTTGCTTCGTTAACAGCATTTCCGATCCGAACAACTTTTTTAATAGATTGTGCTAAAGCTTTCCCTGTTTCAGCAAGTTTTTTACCTGCTTGCATAGCTTTCTTTCCAACTTCCTGAACAACTTTTTGAGCGGCCTTTGCAGCTTTTGTTGCCGACTCCCTCAGAGCTTTCGCTGTCTCTGCGACAGCTTTAACAGCCTGTTTGGCGGTCTTGGCTAAGTCCTTTGCGGTGTCAGCGAGACCATTGAGGAATCTGCCGACGTCCTGTACAAGTTCTGCCCCAAGTTTGAACCCCATTTTCAACAAGTCTTTTACCAATTCGCCAACATTACCAGCAACATCTAAAAGTTCGTCTATAATGGCGCGCAGTAGCTGAAGAGGATTCTTCAGGAAGAGAGCTTTTATTAAAGCAGGAGCTTCATTCTTGATGTGATCAATCAACATTGGAGGAATCCTGTCTGGCCTCGCATCTTCAGTGTTAAATGTTAGTGATGGGAGCTGGATGGTTACTCCCATGAAATGAAACGAAACCTTTAATGAACTTTTACCCGGTAATGAAATCTTCAGATCACAATTAAAGCCAGTATTCAACACAATTCTTCCAATATCTCTGCCGAAGACTCTCATACTGCCTAGATCAACATGTAGATTAATGCCAACTTTCGCCTGTGCTTCAACATCAAAGGACAAACCACGCCTAAGTAGTTTGATGGTCATTTTAGACCCCATAAACGTTGCTGTGGCCTGTACAACTGATGCGCGAAGAGAATCCTTTATGTAAAGATGAGAATTGAGCAAATGAACTCCTAAAAGATGAAGAACTACATTTCCATCCAGAACAAACACAAGACCCGGACCATAAACAGCTCTAATCATTCCGCCGAATTGAAGGGCACCTAGAAAATTGAATTTCAATTCTCCAAACACTGTTATCATCTCTTTTGTTACATTCGCCCTACCGCTCAGTAGGGGTACATTAAAAATGGTCAAATGGGCCTTGCCAGAAATTGTCATTGGATTGGAAGAATCCTTTAAGTTTATGTTTGCTTCGGCATCGAAACTGATTTTCACTAGGTTAGAGATACCAGCATCTAGTCGTAAGAAGAGTCCAGCATTTCCAAAGTTCTTCATTCGAAACTCGACATCAGTAGACAGGAGAGGTAGGTTAGCTGAGGCTATTATTAATGCGTCATCCCCGCTTCCTTTCACCGCATAAGGCCAGGTGTCTTTGTTGTCCTTTAGCTCTTTTGGCGAAGACGCGGCAAATTTAAGCAAAGACCATCTGAAGGGACCAATGTTAAAAGCAATGTCCAAAACACGGTATCTCAACGGAACAATCTGCAAAAGCCATTTTGGTTCCCAAGTTTTCATAAAATTCATCCAGCCAATAAGAAACGTCTTTCCGTCTAAAGGCGGGACGCTTAACTGGGCTCTCTTGCCACCAGTGTACTTGGGCAATTGGAGCATTGTCATTTCATTGCCATGTGAAAGTTTCAAAACCAGTAGCGTACTGTTAGTTGTTTTAAAATCCTCCAAGGAAAGAAGATATTGCCTATCTGTGTAAAACTTTAAAAGTCCAGCTAGAAGGGATGCAATCGAACTTAAGTCCTTTAGATCAGGTCTTCGATGATAGAATGTTGTTTGGGCTTGGACATCAATGAGTGTGGCATATTTGATGGAAAATGGTGCGGCAAAAATCGGAATCGGGAAGGGGCCCAGTATTATGAAGAAGCAATCAATGCAGGTTATGCGTGTTTCCATTTCCTCTGCATTTATAAGTAAAGGGTTAGTCTTTGGAAGGTGAGACAGAAGTATTACAAATTTGAGATCCCATAGGTACATTTCAGTGTTAATATCGACAAAAGGCACCCCAAACGCGGTTCCAATTGCGAATCGGCTCAGTGAGATGCCGGCCAAATCACCCACAGGACTTACTGGCATGGCTATCTTGATTGATTCACCATTCTGAACCTCAAGACTGAAGATTAAGGGACCGTTCTCGAAGACTGATAAAACTGTAGATATTTTTTCTGGAAATTGTGGATTTCTGAATTGTTCCATACCCTTTGGCAGGTTGTCCACGTTACAGCCAATAGCATTCAAGGAGCCTATGATATCGGTGGGAGGCCACAAGGGAATGTTGTGTTTTAACAGGCCATTAAGGAAAGGAATAAATTTAAAAAAATCCTTCATGAAAGGCAGCACAAGCGGGATGCACAGTTTGTCTAATCCTTTAACATCAATAATAGCTGTAAAGCCATCTCTTGTATAGGCAAGGGAAGGAAGTTTAAATCTGACGTAGGAATCCTCCTGACAAAGCCATGTGAAATCGCAGATGTATTCTTCCCTCTCTTTTTTGCAAAGTAACATGTTGTCCAGGATTGGTATAGTCTTGAGCTTGATAGCCATACCTGTCTTCTCTGCTACTGAGACGTCCAACGCTAATCGATCCTTGAATACTTTGAATGGCAAAAGCTTGTTAAGGGCATTGAATCCAGTGACGTCAAGTCTTATTCCAAGTTCAGGTTCTTGTGGCGTGCGAAATACAATTTTGGGATCAGAAAACTTGACGTTAAGATTGCAATCTATGCCGGCAAGCCTCATGTCAACACTGACGTCAAGGAGTGCCTTCTTGACTGTGAATATAGCTGAACGTGGTCTTACAGTAATCAAACCTTGAAGATCACGAAAGTGTTTTTCCAGTGGGATACCAGTAAAGGAGGCTTTAATTCCTGCAGCAAGTTCCCACACGTTGTTTTGCTTCAAGCTGAAATCCAAATATTGAACATCAAGGATTGCTTTGAAAGCATTTGATGGGTCAGGAATCGGTAACGGAAAGCCAAAACCAACATCGAAACCATGTAGATTACATTGAAGGCTTGCATTAAGAACGTCAAATTGAGGTTTGCTAAACGTCACGCTCAAGCTATTCAAAGTTACCATGTTGAAGTTCATAAAAGCGACTGGGACACTTTTCAACAACTGATCTCCACCGATAAAACTTGCTAGGTCAGATAGACTTAAGGGCTGGTTTTCAAGGTTTCTTATTTGTAGCTGAACAAAGTCCCCACCTACGGACAGAACTGTTGGAACCACAGATTTACCAAGCTGTATCTCGACATAGACTTCGGCTTGAATCGCCCGCTTGGCAGCATCAAAGGGTTTATCAATAAACAGCATAATTTGAATATGCTGAATTTTTATTCCCAGGGGAAGCCAAACGTCAGTGAGGTTTACTTCAAAAGTACATGTGATGTTAAACACTTGAAATCGAGAGTTTGGACTGAAAGCAGCTTTAAAGATTCTTAATACAAATTTGTCCGCTTTTGATAGAATTTGATCGGGAAACAGTGACTTTAGATCAAATCCCCCGCCAACTAATCCAACAATATTTGCTGCTGATAGCTGATAAGCATCTCCTGAGATGATGCTCAGTTCCCAAGCTTGTGATGCGAAATTTGGCATTGTAAGGGCTCCTTGGGCTTGCAAGACATTAGCACCTGTTCCAAGGGTTATGAGACATGCCAAATGTCCAGCTACGCTTACTTGAATGGCTGTTTTAATGTTTACTTCAGCAGTTATATCTTCTATTGTAAGCCAGTTAGGCATGAGGATGACTTGACCTTTGTAAGAAAATCCTAGGCTGAAGCTTTGTATCTGTAGCTTTCTCAAAGGAGGTAATAATCGTAACTTTAAGAACTTCAAGGAAATCTTCAGTATATCAAAACCAGGTGGAAATAGGTTTTCTAGCCCAAAGCCACCAAGCAGGTTCAGGGCAATTTCTGGCAATGTTATTTCGGGCAATCCTTCGAATCCCATTTTTATTTCAGGCAAGCCTGGCAGAGTTGGCGCAAATGGTATTTGGAAAGAAATAGGATGTGCTTTTAGGATAAACTTTCCTTCTAGAACTGCGTTAAAGGTCTGCCCAACATTCACATGCAAAGTAATGTTTTCAAGTGCTAGCGGAAAGCCGTTGAGATTCCAGTGCTCTAGGGCAGTTGCGGTTAAGTTTAACTCAGTCAAACGTGCCGTGAGAGGCTCGAAATTTGCTTCAAGAGGCCAAAGACGAACGTTCCCAATGAAATCAGAAATTGGTGTCAAAAGGCCAGAGGGTATTACGTTTCCGACCAGAGGTAACACAGCAATCTTTGAAAGATTAAAAACGACTGCACTCCTCAATTTCAGTGTGATCACGGACCGAAGGGATTCTGGTATGTTGCATTCTAGTGGCAACACGAGTCGCTTCTCCTTGTCCACAATTTCTAGATTGCCAGTCATGTCCAGCGAATAACTGGGAATGTCATTGAGGTCTTCAGCACGCAGGTTTATGGTGGGTGATATCAGTGAACAGCACGATTTGAAAAAAGACCAAGTTACTGATATCTTTACCGTCAGAGCAAATGAAAGCAAAGAATCTAAATTGTGCGAGAGCTCCACTTCTGCAAACTGAACCAATGATTCATTTATTCCAAGAAGACTGGTGTCTGGTAAATTTGTTAGACGTGGAATCATCTTTTTCAAAGAATCTTTTACGAGCTGTTCTAGTCCAAAAGCGTTCAGTGGCCTTACAAGTCGAAATGCTTGACCAGCAGATGTGCGTGTTAGCTCTAGCTCCAAGTTTGTGTTTCCTAGTAAAAGAAACCCTCTTAACTTGTATGACTGGAAACCCATGAAAACCGTTACGTTGTCAATTTTGAGAGCTCCAATTCCACCAAGGTCCCATGAAAGGCTAGACACTGCCCTAAAATCATCGATTTTGAACGCTGTCAAATTTTCATTAAACGAAATATCCAGCTTTTCAAGAAGTAACTCTGGAAGAAAAGATCCGAGGACGGTTGGAAACTTGATTTGAGCAGCATTGGTCAGTATTCCAGTAAGTTGCTTGAATGAAATAGGAGTTACTTTGTTCGCAGGCAACCTGATTGTCAAATTTTGTTTCTTTGATAAGGGAACATTCAGCTCGAAAGGTATGTTTGCACTGCCACCAACAAGAACAATCCGTCCTGAAATGAACATGAAGAAAGGTCTTCCAATTTCAAAATTAATTGAAAAAGACACATCTTCAACGCCAAAAAAATCGCTAAGAAGTTGCCATGAGTACTTTGGAAGAGCTCCGGTAACTGTTACTTTTGCAAGTGTAAGATTGCTTGACAAATGAAATAATGCTTTTTCAAGGGAAAATCCAGATATGATCGAGAGTTTTGTTCTCACCATGCCATTTAATTTCTCTTGAAGAGTTTCATTTCCATAGAATGTTTGATAAACATTCTTGACAAAAGGCCAAATACCGTTGAACTCTACAGACTTTGAAAGTTCAATCTTAGGACCTTGAGGTGATGATGGCCATTCAAGTTGGCAAGGCAAGCTCAAGTCTCCAAGGGATATTTCACCATTTACAACCGTTCCATTTAATGTGTAAAATACTTTCGTGATCTTAAAGCTTAAGAAAGTGAAATCCCACTTCGTTCTTGATGACATTTCTATTCGAAGTTCGGTTATTATGAAAGACCCAGTTAAATTTGAAGGAAACTGCAACTTCACCTTTGTAACCAGGACATCGCTTAGAATTGTTTTCAAAAATGAGGGGAAAGAATTACTTATTCCACCAAGTTGCAACATGTTGTAAAAATCAACCTTCATTGCCTTCGCGTCCTGAAGAGAAAGAGATAAGGATTTTGCTTTTGTTGGAATTTCAATCACAAAGGGAAATTCGACTAGTATCGGATCTCCAATGATTACTCGGCCATAAATGCCTGCCTTAATTTCGGCGGAAGAATAACCTGAAAGTATGGTTGCTTTCAGACTTATTGTTGCGTTCTTCAATTTTGTTGGTACCGATGCTTCATTTAAAATGTTCCATTCAATGGGAAGTCCAATGAGGATGGCAATTTCTGCGAATTCCGGCTTTGGTACCAGCCTATACGTGATTGTGAATAGCTCAAGGCGAAATCCAGATGATGGAACATTCATTCGCATAAAGTTCGTGTCTGGTCTGTGGTCTTTTCTTTCTTCAATGCAAGAAAAAAGATCTTCTATAGAAATGGAAATATTTACTTCTCTTAGTGTCTCAAAGGTCAGATATTGTTTGGGATCTTTAAGTATATATGTGGCAACCGTTAACTGTTGTCCACAGATGTCTATATCGACTTGGAAGGAGTTCCGTGTTTCTGTCAGTTCCAATGTTGCATTACGGATGACCATTTTGCCTAGAACTATCACTGATTTTGTTGAAATGGCTAAGACGTTAACAACGGAGATATTAGAAAACCCAGGAGCCACGCGTATAGTAAATGATAGGACTTTTATGCTTTGCGAAATGCTACCGATTGCTTCCAGAGTCTCTCTATTCGTATGAGCAGAGAGTAAGGGTACCAGAGAGTTAAAGTCGACCACAGCATTTTTATCGGCAACATGGATTTCCAAAGAATCTTGTGGACTTTCCGGAAAGAAAAGTTCAATGGGCAGTCCTGGGATGTTTGAATGAGAAACCACTTCATTAAGTTCCGAAATAAAACCGTTGGCTCTCACTTTGAACGTCTGGTTCATAAAACCAATATAAACAATCAGTTTTGGCTGCACAACTTTAAAATGAAATTTATTTAAGGCATCCCATCCAGGGATTTTGAAAGCCATCTCAATAGAAGAGATATTTCCTTCTGCGAATGATAGGATGAATTTTTCAACGGAGAAGCCAAAGTTTCCGACCCCAACCAAATGTAAAGATGGTAATGAACCATTGATGCCTACCTGATGGGCGAGTTTCCCAGCAAAGTCATGGATATCAGGAACTGGGAGGCTGTGGTTGCTAGGCAACTGTATGGTTCCACTAGTGTTCATAGGCCATGGAAACTGGACAGAGATGTTAAGACTTCCAATAATCGCTTCAGCGTGTTGTACTCCGGAAGTGTCATTCCTTATGTTGACAAGCTCTATGCTTGCTTTGCGCAGGGCTTCCTTCACATCCCATAAAGTGGAAAACACATTCTCATTAGACGTGGGATGGCAACCAGTAATGCACCACAACTGCAAAGTTAAGAACAGATAATTGAAACCTAATGATTTAGTCAAGTTATGTTTGCTCAAGTTAGATTTCCTATCAAAAAACAACGTTTTACTTCGTAGCGTATAAACCATATGTGGGCATACAAATTAAATTATAGCCTGCGTAGCTGGCGGTATTGTTGGGCTTTTAACCCTTTCACTGCCAAAGTCGACTTTTGTCGACATTTGGAGGAGCAGTCAATGAAACACTTGTGACGTCATCAATTTGAAAGTCAGCAGATTTTGGTGATAAGCATCTTATAGAGCTAGGTTTGACCTTTTCACAGAACTATCCATTTTGCGTATCGGTGGCATCTTGACAGGGCTAATCGAGAAAAAGTCAATCACTTTTTGGTGCAAAATCGATGCTTAAACAGGCCAAAACACCTCTAATAGATCGAGGTCCTCTTTTCAGGGTTTACCAATGTTTTAATCAAAACTTTTTTAGTCTAAAGGAAGGACGGATACAGTAGAAAGGAGTGGAAATAACAAAGCCGAGAAAAACGAAAAGAAAAGGAGCAAGAAAAAAAAATTGGAAACGATTTCGCAAAAAAAAGTCCAAATTTTGGCTTATGCGCATGCGCCAAAGTACAATTTTGTACATTTTTCTATAGAATCTTCATCAAAATCTTGCTGCATTGTGGAAAAGTGCTTTTTAAACAAAGTTAAGGGAAATTCAGGATCATAGCACCAGAAATTCAGTTTAACAGTAAAAAACCCCCTGTCTTTGGAGAAATTTGGCCATGAAAGGGTTAAACCGCGCACAAGCAAGCGGCGCAGCCGTGAGTGGCTAGGGGAGGAAGAGTTGAAATACAACTCCTCCTCCCCAAGCCACTCAAACAAGCGGCGCAGCAAGCAAGCGGCGGAGCCGTGAGTGGCTTGGGGAGGAGGAGTTGAAATACAACTCCTCCTCCCCAAGCCACTCGCGGCTCCGCCGCTTGCTTGTGCGCACTTTAAAAATCCAACAATACCGCAAAACCCAACAATACCGCCAGCTACGCAGGCTAATTAAATTATTGTGACCGCAATCGCGAAGGAAGCTACTGAATTTAGCCAAAACTCGTGTAATCACTAACTATAGTGTAATATTTTAAGAAACACTTTAATTTCCAGCCACAGTCACTTATAATTATCTTCTCACTGATAAAGATTATTCCTCGGTGGTTTCGTCACAATGCGTAATGACAGACCTTTTAATTATGTCAAAATGTGTGAATGCAGTGACTCTTTTACTCAAACGGATTTCTACAAGCTCGGGAAAATTGGCTATAGGATATCTTTATTGCGGCGTACTCATCAAAGGGAGATATTGGTTTGTTGAAAAATGTGACAGCAACTATAATTTAATGCAAATTCAAATTTCTTTCCTCTTTTTAAACATAAATTGAAAATATACATTTAATTTTACTTATCTTCTCATGATAATCAACGACTGTCTTACTAACTGACTGAATGACTGACTGACTAATTAATCGACTGAACGTCTCACTGAATATAGTATAATTATAGTCAGTCATAAGAAGTACTGTCTTCTTATGATCATTACGATTTGCAAACGAAACGTCATTATTGGAAATATGAACAAAGAGTTCTTTTTTTAAAAAAACTATTGCATTCCTTACAATACATGAAGAAATGCTGTTCTGCGATGCAATTTACCTTGCACACAAGACAAGTACTTTTATCTACTGTCTACTGTTGTAACTTTTGCAATTTAGTACTTTTTTCATTTAATATATTCGAATAACAGCTAGGATGTTAAAGGAGCTTTGTCACGGGTTTTAATCGATTTTTTAACAGCGAAAATACATGTTTGTTATTTGTATTTCTACTGTTGTAACTGTTCTTAGTAGAAACTCAGCTGTGTTCTATTGGAAATCCGCGAATCTGATTGGTTCTCCCACTGTTTTCTATTTACCTACTAGAAAATAATGCACGCTTGAGGTCTATAAAAGCTGCTAGTGGATGCCCGAGCCGTCAGGCGAGGGCATTCAGCTGCTTTTCTAGACCTCAAAAGTGCATTATTTTCTTATAGGACATAGGAAAACCATCTTCTAGTGGGTTTAGAATATAGCATTAAAAAGAGCCGACAGAACTTACAAGACTCGCGGTCGCTCACGGCATTTACAAACGCACGCAACATTGGTAAAAGTGAAAGTTTAGTTTATTCTTTTTATTGGCGGCTTCTTTATAAATAAACCAAGATACCATTTCATTCATATTTTCTATTTATATAGTCCTTTCTCCAACTTCCAAAAGATTCTCACAAAGCCGAAAAATCTAGTTGAAATATTTACGCATTCAAGTTTGGTTAAGCCTACTTCAATTTCATTCAAATGAAAAATTTTCATGCGTTCGTTTCGCAGCAAGTTTTTCAAATCCGCCTCTTATTTCGATTTAAAAAGAACAAGAAGCTTAAAGAAGCTTAAAACTGGGCGGGAAATGACGTCTACATTAGAGATATCATATTGTTTGTGTTGAAATGAATTGGCCTTTCAGTGTATCGGTTTGAGACACTTTGAAAGATAATTGTAAAGGTGTAATTGTGATTTTTCTGAATGCTTTCGTGTTCGTCCTGTGGCGAAATTTTGATGATATTAGTTACCTTCAGTCTGAAAAGGCGATTCTTTTTGGACGGAGGTCATTTCGTATATTTTTGTATAGAAAGGACGTTTCGGTTGCCGGTAAGGTGCGGTTAGAGAAAGTTCAAAAAAGGGTTTTAAATTTTCTAAGTCATTTTCATCGACGCTTTGTCAAGTTATTCATGACGTCGTGAAGTTCTTAGTGTATTATACAGGTCTATATATACATGTATGTCGGTACAACGTGAAAATGGTAGGTTTTTGGCCGTGGTTATTCTGTATATTCGATTAATATAAGGAGTTGTTTCAAAGGAGTAAAGACGGTTGTGCAAGTCATACAGAAGAAATGGAAAAGTTACTTTTGGTTTGCTTGATGGTGAGTGTGGTTGCGAGCTTTATGTAGGTAATCGTTGGCTGGTTTAGACGAGGGACAAAACGTGCGGTTGTGTGACTTGCTGGGAGAGAGACGCTTTTTTTAGGTTTGTAAAAAATTTATGGGGAAGATGGATTATTATCATGGATTGTTGTCAGGCACAGTTAATGGCTAGAGTGTGAAATATTATGGAAATAGCAATATATAAGTAATATATTATATACAGAGTACAATCATTGCTTTTCATTGTAATCACCAGCTGTGAGTACAGTTCATTGAGATTTTTCATTTTAAATAAATAAAAAGTGTATTTCATTATGTAAGTCGAGTGACGTTTGGGCCGTGACATTGTTAGACAAATCACATGGCTCTAGTTAACTTCAAGTGAGTTGCAGAATTTACAAACTGAAGACTTTTATCCCTGAAACAGAAGTACGGGATTGCGTATAGTTTGTGTGTCGATTAAGAACATTTTTATTTTAAAGCAGAAGGCAAATGGACTGAAGCAAGAAGTGTAATTCCTCTACAGATGTGAAGTATTAATAACTACACGGCAGTTTGTTCTTTGGCTTTTTGTTTACTTTGTTTTATATTTTAGTTGCTTCGCGAGTGTGATGCATTACTCTGTAGAGGTGAAACGTCAGATCAGCTGATAAAGTTGAGTCAGAATCCATGGGTTTTGTTTGAACTATAATCCTCCTTGATAATTGTGAGATGGTTCTTTCTTGTGGATCCATTTCGTTAGTTGTTGCCTTTAATTCTTGTGTACTTGACTTGTTGTGAACCATGTATTTTCTTGCTCTGCAACTGAATAAAATGAGAGAAAGATCCTTTTAAGTTTTAGAACGAAGATAAGAAGATAAGTTGAGTTTGTAGGAGGCTAGTAAATTTCTTTAAGATGAAACCGGCTGACATTTAATATTTTGGTTATCAAGGACTGGATAGCAAATTGATTTTGTTAACAATAGTTAAGTGTCTGAGAATTATGTTGGAGATATAGAGACCTAGAGTTAAGGAATGGAATGGTGTTGTTGAAGGATAACTGCGTTAGAGTATTCCAAATATGTGAGGCAGCGGGGTATGCGAGGCGAGGCAGTGAGGCATGGGAGGCGTGTAATCCCAATAAAAGGTACAGTAAAATAGAGTAAAAAAGGGGACCAACACAAAAATCAAAAATCAAATAAAATGCGCAACAAAGCACCTGTCCATATATGTGTCCGATAAAAGAGTGTGTACTGTAAAGCAACATTTACTGTCATCTACCATACGGGGGGAGGGGGCTTATTACCCGGATGTTTTTTTGTTTCCATGTAGATGAGCTTATAACTAGACACGATTATAAGCAGGAGCACTTATAACCCTGATTTTTCGGTATGCGTTGATACTGTTGCATACACTGGTGCATCTAATATTAAGTTCCCAAGAAATTGTCAATTTACCACAAAGCTTCCCATACCTTTCACATCCTGATTGATATGCACGTAGCCACTAGTACTATCATCAGGTTACGGTATTTATTCGAATAAGCGCGGCGCTGTTTATTATATTTTTTTGCGCCTCAAATGCAGCGCTTATTGGATCGCGAGTGTGGCGCTTATTAAAAAATTGGATGCGCTATCTGTGGTGGTGGCACCATTCGTCTACTCCCGGCACTTCCACAAAATGCCACTAAAATTGTAAGTAAGGCCTTCACAACGGAACTATGTATTGCAAGAATTCTGAATAGAGACCTTAAGGTAATTCCCTTGAAATAGAACTGCTCATAGATTTCCAACCAAACTTTGCCAGTTGGTTGTTTACCTTTAGGGAAGTTAAATTTTGAAATAAATCAAAGATCTCTTCGAGATATCGACTTTTTTGCATGAAGTTAGTATGAGTAGAAGGTTTATCCTGGGCATTGTTGTTCGAACATATCATGGAAGAATGCAAACGTCTTTCAGTTCAAGAATTTTTTTTTATTTTCGCGGAGGAAATGCTGTATTTGTCAGTCGCGACGGCTGGGCACTTTGCAACTTTGGCTTGGTTAAAAATGGTAAACTGACGTTTGCCTTTAATCGAAATAGCCTTTGGGGATATACAAACAAGAGGAATACTTTTCCTCTTGTTTGTTGCCAGTTATGTGACATAACTGGCAACACGTGAACAAAAGCAGATTTTAGCGAACAGATGAAATGCTTCCACACACAACAAGAAAAATTTTGTTCGAAACAACACAGTGTGCTGTCCCCCTCCCCTCCATGGGTGGCCCCCATAGTAACAAAAATATCAATACCTTCGAGTCCAAATCAACATAACTTGATCTATTTATCATGCTGGAAAACACGGTGCAAAAATGTATTTTCCTTGGCGTTTACTGTCTTTTTATACCACAGCTTTGTGCATAACTTAATTCAAATTGCAGATTTTAGGAATGAGAAACTCCGTTAGCCTATAGCCTTCTCAGTCAGCAATCACTACCAAAGAGCTTTATCAATTTCAAGTCTGAAGCGGCTTAACATAAGATTCCAAACAAACCTACAACAAAAATCGCACTTGACATTAGCTTCATACATGTACCTGAAACTTTTCGATATTACTCTGATGCTCTACCATTATCAAAATTATCAAGGCATGCAAAATTATCAATGTTGGTTCAGTGGTATCTAAAAGCATCATACAGCACTGCATTGGTAAGACCAGGTTCCAACTTTAAATCCCATCTCGAGCCTAATCCTTTTAGCTTACTATTTTAAAAGGCTAACTTTATAGAATTACTGCAAGTACCCACCATTACTTATACAAATTTATCGATATAATGTTCGCTAAGACATAATTTTTTTTTAAAAAAAGTTTAAAGGCTATAATATGTACAAATAAAAACCGAACGTTTTTTTTACTATAACGTCTGTTTTCCACTTTTCTATGTTAAAAGAATTTTTTGTAACATTATTATTAATCATTAAGTGAGAAAAAAAGATACAAAATCAAAAATTCTTTATTTTATTGTTGTAGAAGTTGGACCACATCATCCCCGATGTTTGTTATTGATAATTCATGATTTAGACAAAAAAATCCCTTCTATTACCCCACCAGAGACAACAGGAAACCAAGTGATCTTTGGGAATGGGAAAGGGACACTGTGCATCTCTAGTTCTCAAAGGGCCAATTACTTTAGAACGTACCCTTCAACGGAGTTTACACCCCACCTTTCCCACCCCTACACATGGTCTAACAAAGAATTCAAAAAATCGTTATCGCTTTTTGCTTCAAGTTGATCATCATATTGTTTCCAGCAGTTAAAAATATTGACATCTGACGCCCTATTTTTTTTCTATCAGAAAATAATATTTTGCTTAACTGAAGAAAAATGATCCATAACTCCCTCACAGAAAGAATTTTTCCTAAGACCACCCCCCCCACCCCCAACCTGAGGGAACCCTCCGGAAATCCAATTTAGCTTCATACCTTTCCTTACCGTTTTGGCCTTTGAGACCCCTCCCATCACCAGGAATTCCCAATCCCTTCTGTGGAGGAAGTATTGACATTTTCTGTAAACACAATTAAGAAATAAATTATAACATAAAACAGCCTTGCAATTAAATTCGGCACATGTGACCGGGCAAAAAGGCAACAGTTCACGTTGATATACTGCTAAATAATAGAGTGAGTAAAGCACTTTCTCTATGCAACATTTTGGTGTATTAGTTTAGTTCCACACTTCTAGTGGCAGTGAAAAAGCCAAACAATATTGGTTACTGTAATGATTCGATTAAGCGCCCTCCTTCCAATAAGCGCCCCCTTCCGAATAAGCGCCCCCCTTCGAATGTGTTTTTGTCAATAAGCGCCCCTATTCCAATAAGAGCCTCTATTCTAATAAGTGCCCCATTGTTATGAGCCTCTATTCTAATAACCCCCCCCCCCCCCCCCCCCCCTATTGTGGATAACCACCCCTATTGAAGTCATCGATGCATTCTCCTTCCCAAAAGGATTGCGGCCTCTGGGGACGAAAATGTCATCAATGTCGAATAGATAAACTCACGAACATTCACCGGACCGAACATGTATATATTTACTGCTAAAATAAACAACTCTTTTAAAAGTAACTGAACTTTCAACAATTTGTTACTGACAGTTTCTGTTATTGTTAGTTATTTCAATATATATTTAAGTTTTGTTTTGAACGTTTGGTTTTTTTCTCAAAAAATTAAATAACTGCCGTGTCTCAATAAGCGCCCTTCCATGAGGTGCCAAAAGTAAATAAGCCCCCCGGGTGCTAAATCGAATCATTTCGGAAATACTATTAGCTGTGCACTTATGAGTTATGCAGGTGCACTGACATGAAAAGTGTATGCCAAAGCATCAACCAATTCATATCTAACCATAAAGTACTGCCGTCAATCTGTAGAAATTGTCCAACAGTTCATCGGCTTATTTGAACATAATTTACATAATATGGAAAATCTGCCATATAAATGCATTTATTAATCATTATTAGCTGTTTTGTTGTTATCTGCTCACTCACAAGAATTGTGATAGCTGTGATTTGCATACTGTAGTGAAGCAAGTAATTAACTAAGACACCTTTCAATACTAGCAGAGAGGCTAATTTCTGTATTCTGAAGCTTGAATATAAAGTTTATAAATCATTTTAATGATTTATTATCTTGATATTCAATAATTAAAATTTTTAATGACCTTGACAATTGTAGTTAACACACCACAAGGTCAAATTATTTAAACAGTAAAGACACAGAAGCACCATTTATCCCATTGACCTCAATAAAAAAATAAAATTCAGTATAATTATTTATAAGGTGGTCAAGGCATGTCATTATCAACTTCACTGGTTTTGATCAGACGGACTAACTAATGGTGAACTTCACTTCCATTTCATCTCTACCTTCAGGATATCACCTCCATATGATTGACAGAAGAAGATATATCATGTTAATTAATAAGTGTTGGATACATGAAAAAGTTAAAAAACTTGTATTGAAAATAATTAACTGGTTAGTAACAGCATACAATAACTGCTAGTAACACTTACCTGTTCCTGCCTCCTCCTCTGGCGCCTCGATTTTCTTTCTCCGACAAAACGAGAACAAGAGAGGCATCTGGGTACGAGGCCGTACCTGTCCTCCATTTTAAATAACGTTCCGGATAACAACTTTTCCATGGGTATCATGTGGAGCAACATGCCTGTGCTGTAAAGCCAAAATCTCTGTAAGCCATTGCCAACCCATCGCCTTTATCTTCACATAAAAAGCAACCTTTTTCTCCCTTCATGTGAGCTAATACAGCCTTTCCAGATTTAGGTATGCAGATGATAGCAGCAGTGTTCCTTGCACCACTTTGTTCCCATCAGTTGTTGAAACTATTATAACTCCTTAAATAAACAAAAACAAAATTGAGTTATTGAAAAAACTTTTCAGTAATTTTACTTAATCAAAAAACAATAATAATGGGCCAAGTCCATTACCACCACCCCATAAATACAATCACCTACCTATAAAAATTATAAAGCCCCTTCAAGTTGACCTGAGCAAATGCTCAGTACCAGTCATTTTCTTGTTTAAAGAACACCCAGCTTTAATATTGTCAACTTGTGGCTCATTGGTGGCCACATGAATGGAATTACAATGTATTTATGATGAATGAGATGACTACATTGAATATATCAAACTCAAATGACAACACTACAGTGTATTGATTCTGTTGTTATCTAAGACAGCTAATTAATATATCTTTTTTGCCTAATCATGTGGAATTACCACTTCAGATAATATGCATAGAGACCTAGAATTAGATGGGATTCCAGCTGAGATCCTGCCTAGAACTAGTTAGGATCCCAGGTGGGATCCCCCCTGGGATCAATGCACAGTTAAAATTCCATGTGGAATTAGCAGCAGGTATCTCGAGTGGGATCCCACCTGGAGTAATTAGCAGGATCCTAGGTGACACCCCACCCAGGTCATTTTAGAATCCTTTAGGCAGCATCCCACGTGGGATGAACATACAGCAACCCAAGAAGGACTCACACAATCTCACCTTGCATTTTTACGTGAGTTCACGTGTCAAATATTCTTTTTAAATTTTCACAAGTCCAAATAACACCTTTAAAATAAACAAACAATTAAGTATAGTAAATATCTTGAAAGCACCACAATTGAGAAGGTAAGATAAAGAATTCATTTCCCAGCTACCAACAATGTTATCATCCCTTATCCAGGGCTGTCATTAAGGGCTGTAACCCGTAACACCTGTTACAGCTGATCATGAGCTCACTCAATGTTACAGGTAAACATTTTGATTGGTGTTACTTTACAAGTTGCATTCAGAATGAAATGCTACGGGTGATAACTTCAATGTTTGGCTGCATAAAAACTTAATGACAGTCCTGCAAGTTATCGTCATCCACCTTTACACTTGATTGGTATAAGTATTTTACAAAGGAGTTCCATGGTGGGAGAACATAAGAGGCAGGGGAGTCCCCCCACTCACTTTTCTCCTAGGTACCTGAGATTTTACTTTCTTTCTCTTGCATAACAAGTGAATGGCCTGCTAATGCCTGAGGGGAAGGGAGGAAAAAAATCACTGGTCACAGTGCATACAAACAAAACAACACTAAACAAGAAACCCACTAAATGCAGTGAATTTTTCCACACACGAGTACTATGTATACACATGAACACAACACCAAAAAACCTTGCTGTAGTGATCTACAATTTACAGTTCTGTGATACCCATATTTTGAACGACGACTTCCACCGGGTTAGTAAAGACAGTCTATTTTAAGGGGTCATACAGCAGGTCGTCACAAAAGTGCGAGGCAGCAAGATGTGCGATCCATTCTAGTATGATATCCTCTTTTATAAAATGCAAGCTTGCGGCATTTATGGAAATCGGCTAAGGTGGTTAGTTAGCTACCTGGATAATCGCAAACAATTTGTTGAACTAAATGGGGTAAAATCCCAATTAAACCTTGTATCACATGGAGTCCCACAAGGGTCCTTACTAGGTCCACGGCTTTTTTCAATCTACGTAAATGACTTTGCAGAGAGCATTTCAAATGGAGAACTGCACCTTTACGCTGACGACACAACAGTTTTTGTTATCGGAAACTCAGTAGATCAAGTCATTCAACTACTTAACATCCTACTTAAAGAAATCGTTCACTGGTGCAGTATGAACAAGCTTACAATACATACAGGGAAATGCGAGACCATGATTATTACCAGAAAGAAATTCATTGGTCCTCTTCAGCAAGTGAGGTGTGGAAATCTCACGCTTGACTTCATTGATGTTGCTAAATCACTAGGTGTATTAATTGATAATAGACTCACCTGGGATAGTCATATTAAGAAGCTTTCGAAATCCTTTTCCGCCCAACTTAAGATGCTAAAAAGGATGAAGTACCTCCCGGTAAACCAATTAGAGGATATTTATTTCAAAATTTTTGTGCCAAATGTAACGTACTGCATATCAGTTTGGGGTAGTTGTTCACATGCCCTTTTTGATGAAATTGAAAACCTGCATATAAAAGCTGCTCGGCAGATACATGATGTTCCCACCACCTATGATGATCACCAAGTTCTAAAACGTGTTAAATGGCATAACCTGGCCTATATGTATAAGAAGAAGGTGGCACTAGAAATGTTTAAAGTGGTAACTATGGAACACAGACTATCTTCTTACTTTGAGGTTACCAAATCAAGCAGGAGGGGAAATTCGCTTAGAATGAGACAAATGAACACTGAATTTGGCAAACAATCTTTAATTTTTAGAGGGCCAGTAGTCTGGAACAGTCTAAATGAAAATATCAGAAAACCTGTAAATATAAATCAATTTAAAGCTGCCATAAAGAAATGTAAAGCGATAGACAATGTAAGTTTTATTAAAGGAACATGTACTAACAATAATAAAAACTTAGAAGATTTTGTGTATTTTTAAACTCTATATTATATTTTTAATTTTATTATGCATGTGTATTTGTATTCTAGGTAATTTTTAAATAATCATGTTATGTATATTTTTAGTAATGTCATGAAATTTTAAAAGAATATAAAGAATCTGTATAAGTTATTTTCTATTTTTTATCTGTAATTAAGTTTTAAAGGTCCACATCAGCCCTAGGCTGCCATCTTTATAGACCTTTGTTTTCAAATAAAGTATGTATGTATGTATGTATGTATGTAAGCCAGCTAAATAGCAGATCAGTTAGCTTAAATATAGCACTCCGATTTAAACCTTTTCATTTGGAGTAGGGATTTTTGCCTCATATACCTCGCTGCCATGCCTCACACGCCTTGCTGCTTGCACATGAGGGCCTGTTTACATATAGTTCCAGAATGACTTATATTTCGGAACAAGTTCACAATGAAGTTCGTTGACTGCATACATTCCACATGACATAATCGACCAGCTCAACCAAAGTCGTTTTCACGTGCGTAGTTTTCACTCAAGATCAAAACAAGATGGCGCATGTTTTGCGCAAACATGTTATTTTTAATGCTCATGATGGCTATATCTGCAATTTTAACAAGCAATTTGACCATAGGGCTGCTTCTTTGGGCTAAACAGTAAACGCTATAATTTACATTTTTTTGCTCTGAGTTCAAACTGTGACCTCTGTATGTGGTTTCACAAGATGCGGTTTCATCTCGGAATCAAATTCATTTAAAAACCGGAATGAACTCATTCGAGAATGACTTGACTTTTGTCTTGGTATCATGTAAACAGATAGAGTGAATATCGGGATGGGATTAACTTGTTCCGGAATGAGTCATTCATTAATCATGTTAACACTGGCCCTAAAACTCTCACACAGCAGCAAACCGCCAGGTTTTTTTTCTTTTTAAAGAACAAATTGCTTGTATCGGTGTATGACCAATATATATATATATTCAATAGTAACAATTAGCAGTAACAATTAACCCTCTTTATCTTTATATCACCTTCAGTGTAGCCAAAATAACTTTGCCTCCAAAAAGCGAACAAAGGGTAAAAGAAATATGTTAAGCTAATATTTCAGTAATTTTCTGGCCAAACAAAACCAGATCTAGCAAACACAGCCAAAAACGTAAACCACGCATTTCTTCCAAAAATATACATAATGCAATGCCGATAAAATGCTCTTAAAGAACCAAAAACAATAACCCGACGACCATTGCTTTGAGTATTCTTACTTCACTAAACAGTTCAAGTTTTTTTAATCGGATCGCCGGTCCAAAATCAAAGCGAAAGCTGGCAATAAAGGTCAATAAACATAGGAACGCGCAAACTACATTCTATTATAAACACATGTCATACCTGAACTCGTCTCTCATCACCGTCTGCCTTCAGTGCACAGCCTAATTCAACCTCCTCTCACAAGAAATTCTTCCTGTCATCCTTACAAAATTCCTTTTCGGTTCATTTGGATTCCAAACGCACATTCAGGCTGCGACTCGCCATTCTCGTCCCCACGATTCCTCTAGTCTCCACCGGTCAAATATGTCCGCTATTATTCAAAATGGCGTTTTTGGCACAACTTTTTCAATCTTTTCGTCCCGAAAACTTCGCATTTATCTGCTTCCTCCCCTGTCATCCAACTCATTCCTAGCGTTCCTCCTAAATCTACACAACATAACATGACGTCTCTCCTTTTCCTTCAAAATATACGCCAACAACAAAACCTCATTAACAAAACAGCAGGGAGAATGAGGTATATACCGAATCTATGAACTGGACTAACCGCCCAGTTAACAAAAGTGGAGTGTTCTTTCTTCAGATTGTGGCTTAAAAACGTTTCTTACCTCAAAGCGTTTCGAGAGTCCGGCTTGTTTTGCTAAATAATTTCCAATCAATTTCGGGCAGTTAACGGCAAAATAGTGGCGTACACAACTCCAAAGAAGAACAACAAATTTCAACGATTCTTTCTTCATCTGTCGCTTCCTTTGGCACTGTCTCAGTTCCATTTAAGCAGGTAAAACGTTTCTGATAAAAACTTGCTGCTTTAAAGCATCATTTAAACAACAAAACAAGAGAATAGAGGCGAAGTCGACGAAGTCGTTCAGCGAAATTCGACAAACAATTCGCACATCCGGGGTACCGGGCTTCTATAGTTTTCAGCTATGTCCTATTAAAAATAATGCCCGCTAGAATTTCATCGCGCGTATACAGCGGCTATATTCTAATCGCCGATAGAAAACAGTCGCGCGCGAGTAGCTCTTTAGGCGGTAAATTTTCTTGATTTTTGTCTTCAAAGTGCACAATATTTTAGGTTTTGGACTGCAATCCTTTAGAGTTTCTACTAAAACAATTAGACTACTCGCCCTCGTTTTCTATGAGCTATAGTCAACTCGGCTGCGCCTCGTTGACTATTTGCTCATAGAAAACTCGGGCTTGTAGTCTAATTGTTAATTAGATAAAAAAAAAAACGAAACAATACGATTGCAGAGCATCTGCCATCCAACTGGCACACTGACTAGCAGATGGTGACTGCCTGACCTCCTGATTGGGCATGACTACCTAACTGACCGACTGTCTGACTGGCTGGGTACTGATAGATAAAGGATTGGACTCAAATGATTGAAGACTAAATGCCTGCTTGCCTAACTAACTGACTGACTGACTGACCTACCGAATGAATAAATGAATAAATGAATGATGAATGAATGAATGAATGAACGAACAGTAACAATAACAGTATTTATTATATATATAGAGAGAATTTTAAGCAATAAACCTTGCAAATAGAATTCTATATTTGCTATATTTTCACATGTGAAAAAGCGATACGTCCAATCAGCTTCGCGTATAGCTTTCTTCACATGTGAAAAATATAACCAATCAGCATCTCGAGTAGTACGACTAAACCAATCACAGCGCGAGAATTAAAATGGTTTCCAACGAGGTTGCGAAAACGAGCGGCAAGTTTGCTCTCGACGGCAGTTTATGCTTTGAAAACATGGCTACACGTTTTGTTTCTTTACAAAACTTTGCCTTTTAAGTGGCAGTTTCTCTTAAAGCGGTCCATCGCATTTCCGGTTCGGAAAAAAGTTTTCCCTCAAACTTTGCCCAGTGAACTATCTTAAGTTGTAAGTAAATGCAACGACTTTAGCTTTTGGAAATACGTTGAAATATATTTTTAAGAGCTCTCAACAGTGAAGGCTGCAAAAGGCCTAATTTTGAGCTTGACCAGAACGAGAAATTTCATAAGTTGACGAGCTCGCCGTTCAAAAACAACCAAACGCACCAAATTATTATTATTATTTCTAAGTTAGTGGTCCTTCAAAGGTTGGAAACGCATGTTTATTTTGATACATTTTGATTTACGGGTCCGTGAAAATTTAAATATCAGCAACCGTTAGATCGCTTTTTGTAAACATGCAAAAGTATGGTGTCTTCGCCGGCCTTTATTTCACGAGTCCAGACCAGACCATTCTAAATTCCAACTAAATCATACTAAACAGATGTTAGGAAGCATAGAAATATAAAAATACCTTGCACTTTTTATCTTCCTTTGCCACAGCGACTTCGAACATTTCGTTCTTATGCGAGTATTTCATACACATTATGCAAATGAGCTTACTTACTCGCATAAGCACGAAATGTTCGAAGTCGCTGTGGCAAAGGAAGATAAAAGCACTTGGCTTTTAAAATTTCCGGAAATTCCGGTACAAAATCGAATGGAACAGAAAGTTTCTGAAAACTCGTTTCGAAAATTTTGGTCAACTTCTGGAGGTTGTCCTAAAATTCCGGAAAATCGGAATTCTCGGAAAATCCTGTTCCATTCGCCAATTTCTGCTCGGGCCCAGTTTTTCCCAACCCGGAAATCGACAAAGTTCGACATGGCGGTCATTCCATTCCATGGTCATTTCTTCTTGCGGCAGATAGCTTAACTGCGTTATTGGAACATGAGTGCTTAGCAAGCTTTGGTAAGTAGTTCGAAAATACGTGCACACCACGTATAATTGTCTTAAACGATTGCGATAAGAGCACATCTTGTGCATCCAAATGTTTCCGTAAATGTCATAAAAGCAGATGTATGTGTTTCCAGTGTAAACGTTTCGCATTCTTTACTTTTGGAAAAGCGTGGAGCTACGTTTCTGAGCTAAGTGAAAGGATAGATGGCTTCAGAATTTATCAAGAGAGGAGTAATATCTTCAGTTTTCTTTACTGTTTGCGGAATTCGAAATGGAACTAGCCTGTCCGATTCAAGTGGAAAATACCGTTCCATTTGACAGATGAAAATTTCGGAAATTCAAACCGAAAATTTTGGTCCAATGGATCGCGCCCTTTGACTGACTGATTTTCTGTCTGGCTGATTGCTTACCCGACTGACTGAATGATTGAATATTTTTTGTTATATTATGCTTTTGTCTTAAAATTCTTAGATGAAGATGACTGGATTACCACAGTTTTTTTAAAATATTGTTTCAGGTATAGGGCAATTAAGCCGGATATGTAAGCCTATTCTAAAAGATAATCCATAGTGTAATAGATCGAAGTAAAATACAATAAACCAGCCTCGAATCGTTCTGCCGTGAAATAATGTATTTCAAGAGATGTGTTCGTAGTGGGGTTGACTATATTATAAGCTATTATTTCAGTAAGACAATACACAATAAGACATCACTCTATCGATTAGTAGATTAACCAATAGCAGCCTTTCTGAGGTTACGAGGAAATGATGTCTGACAGGTGATCAGAGAACTGAAAAGACAATCATGGACTTCCGATGCACGAGTGAAAGAAAACTACGTAGCTCAAGTAAAGCATAGCTGTAACCCAGTTGTTATTTGCTGTAAAATGATTTTCACCCGATGAACTGTTTTTTTTTTTTTTTATCGGGGTTGCGTTTACTTAGTCTAAATTCTTATCTTCTTCACGAGTTTCAATTTTTTGTGTTACGATTTTTATTTTACATTTAGCCTTAACATCCTAGCTGTGATTCGATATTAAATGAAAAAAGTACTGAATTGCAAAAGTTACAGAAGCAATTTTACACAATTCTGTTTTTTATTTATAAAAAACGTCTCCTCATTTAAACGGATTAAGACTGAATTTTCACCATTTGAAAGCAAATATTTTCGAATTTTTAATAGGAAGTGAACCAGGCACATTTAAACAACAAATATTGACATTCATTCGCATTATTTTTACTCACACGACGATAACAAATGAAGATTCATAATATTTTTTTATCGTGTTTCTTGTACATAGCCTTCAAAGCGTTTTAGGCTGGAATAAAAATTACTAAAAGGTAATATAATTAGGACGATGGATTGAATTAGGAAAACGCATGACTGCACTTTGTAGCTATCCATTACAAATGTTGTTTTCCTGTGATAAGGTGGAGTTCTTTAAAAGATTTCTTAGAAGGACACACTTCTTGCCAGACACGCTACTGTTTAAATCCAAACAGCCATCCCTGGGAGGAGCTCCACAAGAAGGCAAACTGCAGTAAACGCTAAATAAAACTACGGTGGTGCTTCTTTAGTCTAAAGAGTTGCAGTTCAATATGTCACCTCAATGCTGTTTACCTCTGATACTGATTTAAAAAGTGGACGTTTCAAGAGAACACTGATTTGCATGAAGACTCGTTTGTGCCGAAATAGGCCGCGAGAGACCAAATCCATTCAAGTTTGATCGTTGTTCTTTAAGGAGCATGTTGTTTAACTACAGTTCAAGTAAAAATGGACAAATTTTCTTTTCTTTTGCGGTTTTATTCCAAGCCAACTCCGAAATTTGGGTGTAGTATGTTAGTAAATATCTTTTTTTTTTTGGCACAGTGTTATTGTATCTGTCCCCCAGCAATGACGAAAATAATTACTTTACATGAGTCCCGTGGACTGTTTTTGCTATAACACGAGTCCATGATAAGTCACACCCTATTCAATTCGGGTTCATTTAATTCATTTTTATACCGTTATCATAATTGTATCTGTCCCTAGGCAGTGAAGTTATTATGTCGCAATTTGTGGTCTTGTGTGCTGAGTCAAGATCAAAAAGGTCGTGGGAAAAATTGAATGTTTTCTTCGTTCCAGATTTCCCGCTTTCGCTCTAATCAGTAATGTATCTTTCCCAGGCAATGGCATTCCGGTAGAGAATTTATATTCGTGTTTGTGATGAATCGAGCCTAATCGGGCAAATTAAAACCTGTTATTGCTGTTTTGATACTGATAATGTGTTGCTTTGAAATGATAAGTTTTCAATGACCAAAAGGTAAATAAACACCTGTTGAACGCACAGTATACGTATATTTCAATGTGTTTCATATAGTGACATTGATCTCCCTCTTGTTCTTGAACGACTAAATGGCTAGACTGACTGACTGAAAGTAAGAGTAACAGTTTATGATGGATATGAAACTCCTTTCTAAAATTGTCATACCCTTTAAAATTCATTAAAAAATGTTGTTCGTCCTCTATGTGATTTCAGTTTATATACCAAACACGTTCGTTCTTCGACTGGTATACACGCTCCAGTATTTCATACTGATTGACTGACTGACTGACTGACTGACTGCTGCTTGTGAAGCTCACACAATATAGATTAACTTTACACTTTGACAGCAATTTATAGTCCTCAAAAAAATTAATTGAAAAAAAATAATAATTCCAAAAGATAGATGAGCAAGTCTATAGAAGTCTGTTTTGATTGGCAATAAACCTCTACGCATTGAATTGAAATAAGAGTGTTTTATATGACGTGAACCAAGTATGAAAGCAAAAGAATCTTTTCTTGTACAGAGCTTTTAAAACATTCCATGTTGGAAGAAAAATCGTTAAAAGATAAGACGGTGGATTAAATAGGAAAACGCATGACTGAATGCTGTAGCTACTCGCTGTAAACATTCTTTTCTTGTAATAAGGTAGGTATTTTTAGTTTTCGTATAAGGAACCAGTACTTACCAGACACACTGCTTGAATCCAAACAGCCATCCTTGGGGGAGTGGCTCCACAAGAAGCGGACAAACTGCAGTGCACCCTTAATAAAACTTCACAGATACTGTTTCAGTCCAAAAACTTGCTGTTTTCATATGACGCCTGAGTGTGTTTAACCCTAATGCCAATTAAAACCCCGGACGTTTTGGCAGACATACACTGATTTGCATGTGAGCTTGTTTGTTGAACAAATTAGCCATGAGAGAATGATCAAATCCATTCAAGTGTACTCTTATATGATTTGGGGACGGAAGCAACTCAGAAAAACGTCTTGCAAAACTTTAAATCTGCTTAAATACTTTGGTTTTATTCCAAGCTCATTCCAAAAAGGGTTCTTTTCTTTAGCTCAATAACACTATTTGTTCCCAAGCAATGGCAAAATTAGTCACTAAAAGGCATCCTGTTTGTGCTGGAACGATGGCACGATAAGTCACACCTTTTCATTTTGCGTCCATTCAATCTATTTTTGTACCGTTAACATAAGTGTATCTGTCCCTAGGCAATGAAGTCATTAAGATGTTTTGATTTTATAGTCTTGCGCCGGTGTGCTAAAACCATAGGAGTCTCATGATAGGCTATGGATAAAACGAGATCACGGCAGGTCATGCAAATCAATTGAGTGTTTTCTTCGTTTCCTTAACCAAGGTACTGAATTGATAGAATTTTAGCAGCGAATTTATTGTCGTGTTTGCGCTGAAACGAGCCAGGTAATGCAAATTAATTAATTGTAAGTGTTTTCGCAGACCACAGTTTGTGCTGGGATGCTGTGTGCTTTGGTTGAACGTACGAAAACGATATTAACCTCTTCCCGGAATATAAGCTGGTAAATAAGCACCTGTTGAAGAAACAGTATATTTCCATGTGTTTTAAAGCGTGATATCTGATTTATCTTTGTTCTTTTCTAGGATACCTATCGACTGCAAGTAAAAGATTTCTTAGAAGGACACACTTCTTGCCAGACACACTACTGTTTGAATCCAAACAGCCTTCCCTGGGAGGAGCTCCACAAGAAGACAAACTGCAGTAAACGCTTAATAAAACTACGGTGGTGCTTCTTTAGTCGAAAGAGTTGCAGTTCAATATGTCACCTCAATGCTGTTTACCTCTGATACTGATTTAAAAAGTGGACGTTTCAAGAGAACACTGATTTGCATGAAGACTCGTTTGTGCCGAAATAGGCCGCGAGAGTCCAAATCCATTCAAGTTTGATCGTTGTTCTTTAAGGAGCATGTTGTTTAACTACAGTTCAAGTAAAAATGGACAAATTTTCTTTTCTTTTGCGGTTTTATTCCAAGCCAACTCCGAAATTTGGGTGTAGTATGTTAGTAAATATCTTTTTTTTGGCACAGTGTTATTGTATCTGTCCCCCAGCAATGACGAAAATAATTACTTTACAGGAGTCCCGTGGACTGTTTTTGCTATAACACGAGTCCATGATTAATCACACCCTATTCAATTCGGGTCCATTTAATTCATTTTTATACCGTTATCATAATTGTATCTGTCCCTAGGCAGTGAAGTTATTATGTCGCAATTTGTGGTCTTGTGTGCTGAGTCAAGATCAAAAAGGTCGTGGGAAAAAATTGAATGTTTTCTTCGTTCCAGACTTCCCGCTTTCGCTTTTATCAGTAATGTATCTTTCCCAGGCAATGGCATTCCGGTAGAGAATTTATATTCGTGTTTGTGATGAAACGAGCCTAATCGGGCAAATTAAAACCTGTTATTGCTGTTTTGATACTGGTAATGTGTTGCTTTGAAATGATAAGTTTTCAATGACCAAAAGGTAAATAAACACCTGTTGAACGCACAGTATATTTATTTCAATGTGTTTCATATAATGACATTGATCTCCCTCTTGTTCTTGAACGACTAAATGGCTAGACTGACTGACTGAAAGTAAGAGTAACAGTTTATGATGGATATGAAACTCCTTTCTAAAATTGTCATACCCTTTAAAATTCATTAAAAAATGTTGTTCGTCCTCTATGTGATTTCAGTTTATATACCAAACACGTTCGTTCTTCGACTGGTATACACGCTCCAGTATTTCATACTGATTGACTGACTGACTGACTGACTGCTGCTTGTGAAGTTCACACAATATAGATTAACTTTACACTTTGACAGCAATTTATAGTCCTATAAAAAAATAAATTGAAAAAAAAAAAGAATTCCAAACGATAGATGAGCAAGTCTATAGAGGTCTGTCTTGATTGGCAATAAACCTCTACGCATTGAATTGAAATAAGAGTGTTTTATATGACGTGAACCAAGTATGAAAGCAAAAGAATCTTTTCTTGTACAGAGCTTTTAAAACATTCCATGTTGGAAGAAAAATCGTTAAAAGATAAGACGGTGGATTAAATAGGAAAACGCATGACTGAATGCTGTAGCTACTCGCTGTAAACATTCTTTTCTTGTAATAAGGCCCGGGGGGGGGGGGGGGTACTCAAAAAAGTTTTATACGGGGAGGCTCCGCCCCAAGTTCTAACCCCTTACCCTTTTATATACCATTTTTGACAGAAATTGTACCCCTTTCGTATACCTTTAACTGAAAAAGGTACCCCTTTCATATACCTAAGAGACATGGCGTGGACTTAAAATAGGACGTTTTCTTGTCATTTTTATGTAGCGCTCAATAAATTAAAATAATACAGCCATAAATTGCGTCTGTTCGAAATATTTTAATTAAAGGCCCTTTTAAATAGCCAAATGACAGATTTCCATACCCTTTCATATACTTTAACTCGTGAAATCCCTACCCTTTTATATACCTGAAGCCTGAAAAAGGTACCCCTTTCGGGCGGAGCCTCCCCGTATAGGCCATTATAGGGAGTACCCCCCCGGGTAATAAGGTAGGTATTTTTAGTTTTCGTATAAGGAACCAGTACTTACCAGACACACTACTGCTTGAATCCAAACAGCCATCCTTGGGAGTGGCTCCGCAAGAAGACAAACTGCAGTGCACCCTTAATAAAACTTCACAGATACTGATTCAGTCCAAAAACTTGCTGTTTTCATATGACGCCTGAGTGTGTTTAACCCTAATGCCAATTACATCCCGGACGTTTTGGCAGACATACACTGATTTGCATGTGAGCTTGTTTGTTGAACAAATTAGCCATGGGAGAATGATCAAATCAATTCAAGTGTACTCTTATATGATTTGGGGACGGAAGCTACTCAGAGCAACGTCTTGCAAAACTTCAAATTTGCTTAAATACTTTGGTTTTATTCCAAGCCCATTCCAAAAAGGGTTCTTTTCTTTAGCTCAATAACACTATTTGTTCCCAAGCAATGGCAAAATTAGTCACTAAAAGGCATCCTGTTTGTGCTGGAACGATGGCACGATAAGTCACACCTTTTCATTTTGCGTCCATTCAATCTATTTTTGTACCGTTAACATAATTGTATCTGTCCCTAGGCAATGAAGTCATTAAGATGTTTTGATTTTATAGTCTTGCGCCGGTGTGCTAAGACCATAGGAGTCTCATGATAGGCTATGGATAAAACGAGATCACGGCAGGTCATGCAAATCAATTGAGTGTTTTCTTCGTTTCCTTAACCAAGGTACTGAATTGATAGAATTTTAGCAGCGAATTTATTGTCGTGTTTGCGCTGAAACGAGCCAGGTAATGCAAATTAATTAATTGTAAGTGTTTTCGCAGACCACAGTTTGTGCTGGGATGCTGTGTGCTTTGGTTGAACGGACGAAAACGATATTAACCTCTCCCCGGAATATAAGCTGGTAAATAAGCACCTGTTGAAGAAACAGTATATTTCCATGTGTTTTAAAGCGTGATATCTGATTGATCTTTGTTCTTTTCTAGGATACCTATCGACTGCAAGTAGCATGATGTGGCTAGATATGACGAGGTTTCGATTCTTTTTGTTTGTGGCTTTCATGGTGTCCTGCTTCGCTAACGGTGTGTGTCCAGTTGAAATTATCCAAACATACGACGGAATATAATCCGCCAGGACTTCGAGTATTAATTGGACAAAATTATGTACCAAAATTATTTACATCTTATTGCAAACTTCTCTTACTGTTTCAAGTGTCTTATCTATAGTGCTACTTGGTTACTTAGTGCTACTTAGTGCTACATGGTTCTGGTGAACTTTGAAATTCATTTTCTCAGACTCTGATAAGAAATTGTTGTCGGTGTTATTACGGATAATTACTTACATCTTTAGCTTTTAGAAAAAGGTAGAAAATAACGCAATAGGATTTAAATTATTCTGGTACTCGATTTTTGTCCAACTAAAATTAATATTACTCGATTTCCTGATGGATTCAATCTTAAACATTTATCGGAGTTGTTTAAAGCGGAAGTATACGATTAATTTCTGACTCGTTAAGAACTGAGCATGTTAGGGAAGCAAATGAGCAAATATTCATTAACTAAAACTTAATTTTAAATATCCTCAAAGGTTGAGACAAATAACATACGTACAGATCACATCTTACTGAGTTGATAAAAGAAATTAAAGCAATTTATACGATTTTCTCGAACCAGTGGTTTTAGCGCCGAATGGCAGCGTTTTTGGAACTTGAAGCGCAAGATCCAGTAACTTCTATCGAAAGACTTATAAACCTTTTTTTACACCGTAACTTATTAAAAAAAAAACCCGGCGCGAATGTCTCCAGGCTTTAAGAAAAAAATCATTTGGCTGACTTAAAATGCATGATTTCCGTCGCCTTATGTTTGATCAATCGCGAGTGTAGTCCTGAACTGGCCCCAGATTAAGAACCATTAGGAGCTTCGGCTACTTGCATACATGCTTTGAAGAAAACAAGTAGTGACCCTGGGTAGATTTGGTATGAGTACAAGTTAAACAACCAAAAATCAAGTTAATATCATTATAGATTCTCATTTGAATCTTACACCATAAAGCCTAAAATTTTAAATTCATATGTAAGGTCTTCCCTATTCTCTCCTGATGTAGATGTTGATGAGTGCGCTAGTGATGATGCAAATGATTGCCATCCCAATGCGCTGTGCAACAACACTGATGGGTCCTACACTTGTCACTGTTTTAGTGGGTATCAGGGTGATGGACGAAACTGTAGTGGTGAGAGAAGAGATTGCAATTTTAAATTGTAACATGATGTTGTTTCTTTTGAGAACTACAATTTACCTTATGGTTACGCTTTTAAACAATTGAAACTGAATTGATTGAAGACCATTTGAATCAAGTGCAGCGGTACTCAGTAATGTGACATTTCAGTACTTTTAAAAATACGACACTGTTTTTGATTCTTAGCAACTGTACTACCATAATCACCAAAAGCGCAATTCTTATTTCCAAAGGACTCAATATGAATTTCTCTTCAGAAAAACCATTTTTAGCCCCTGTTCCAAAATTGCAGCTTGCCCACTTTAGTCGGGCAACTTAACTATAAGCAAAATTTACTGCATCACTCGTTTAGGTAACACGTTACCTCAAGGTACACAAACACGCAAGAAAAACAAAAACAAAACAAAAGCACAACAAATCTTGTAAATGAAAAACTGCAAGGGCTATTTCAAAAACATCCTTTCTGGTATTGGAATTGGAAATTTCATTGAGCCAATTTAATGCTTGTAGAAATGACAATTTTATGCCCGTTTGAAACTAAAGATCTAAAACAACTGGAATAGTCCATGTAAAGTTTCGAATTACCGGAACATTGGTAATTTCTCCCGAAATTATGTAAAATAAGACGTAGTGACACGAGAATAAAGGAATCAAGACGAAATCCGCCAGGACTTCGAGTATTAATTGGAAAAAATTATGTACCAAAATTTATTTACACCTTATTGGAAACTTGTATCAAAGTAAAAAATTTCTAACAACACCAAACAAAAAAACAAATTTCGAAGTTCCACTGAATTCCACTGAATCGCTTAAAACCCATAGCTTGTGAACTTTGAAATTCACTTTCTCAGGCTCTGATAAGAAATTAGTGTTGGTGTTATCACGGATAATTACTTACATCTTTAGCTTTTTAAAAATTATTCTGTTTCTCGATTTTTGTGCGACTAAAATATTACTCGATTTCCTGATAGATTCCGTCTTATAATTATAGGCCTGGAGAAAATTGTCTCCATATTTTTTCAATTCTACCATCCTGCATCAAGTGTGCGGAGACTCACCAGAGAGTAATTTGTACGAAGTTGGCTAATGAATACGCTCGGTTATCTTGGTAGACTTTCGCTAAGTCTTTCGCTTCTCCTTTCCGGTTGAACTCGATTTGTAGGCAATTCTGTTATTTTGGATGGTGGTGTCGCTATCTATTATTTATAGTTAACTGTAATGTATAAAAATGTAGTTTTTACTTCTTATTCCAGATATCGACGAATGTTCCAGCGCTGAAACAAATGAGTGTAACGCTAATGCCTTATGTGCCAATACCAACGGATCATATGTCTGTAACTGTAAGAAGGGTTACAACGGAGACGGAAAAAACTGTTCAGGTACTGTTCCAACTCCATGATTTTGCAGAAGAATTGATGCATAAACATCACCGTGTTTGCTAATGATCGTTAATTACTGTAATAAATGAGGACGATTTGTGATTCGTTTAAAGGGACACTGTCCTGAAGAAATCATCGTCAAAAGTAATAGAAGCAAAGAAATATAAAACAAACAGACAAAATAACGGAATACCAAGAATACCAAGTTTGATTTTTTGATATCCTGTCAATAAATCGAATTTCATAAACTTCAAACCATTTCAATCCTTGCAATCCTGCACTTTATCTCGAAACTACTGTTTCTGTTTTTCTCTATAGAATCTTTTTATCCAACTGAGCTGTCCCATTTTTTTTAAATTACAGATACCGATGAATGTGCAAGGTCTGGAACAAACGAGTGTGACCCCAACGCTCTGTGTAACAACACCGAAGGTTCTTACATGTGCCGCTGTCGTAGTGGATATCAGGGTGATGGTAAAAACTGCACAAGTAAGTATCTCCCTTTTGCATCTTTTTGGTGTGTTATGCATTACAAGGCAATCCATCTATGAGGAATTTAATAAAAGAAAGCTGCTCTTAAAAGCAGCATAATGGAGTATATTTGAATTATAGTAAAACGATACAATTTGATATTTTCAGCTTGATTTATTTACCTGAGCATGCCCAAGGCAGGAAGAAAATTTTTTAGAGTATCCGAGGTAAATATGTTTTGCCCGACTCATGCTCATTTTAGCCAGAGCCGCAGGAAAGACTTGCAAAATTGACCTCTGCAAAGGGCCAAAATATTTACGTTCAAGAACTTTAACTGTATATTACTATATATACAGAGGGCATTTAGAGAAGGTATCAAAGACAGTAAGCGATATCTTGAACACTGACGATGTCGAGTCAGCGTTTATTTCTCATTGAAATTCAGGCGCTTGACATAAAACCGCAAAATTTGTCAAAATCTACAGAATTCTATAGACAGCAAAGAAATAGTAATTGACAAGCGTTAAAATTAAAATTGCAATTATAACTGAACTGGTAGGTTGGAATAATTGCATCTATTCAACCGCCGGAGGTTTCGCTCGACAATTTTACTTTTGAGCTCGACAATTTTACAATTTTACTATCTTTATCTAGTTTCTGCAATTTGACCTTCACGGGCTTGCTTGCCAATTTTTTAAGCTTTACACCCCTTTGCTACAAATTGGGGCTGGTTAAAACGCTCATTGACAGGACCTTTTCTGAAATTTCTCTTAATATATAGAGAAGACTAAAATAAAGATATATTTCTCTAAGATAAATTTCTCTTAATATATAGAGAAGTCTGCGAATTTGCTTCTTCTTAGGTTTTTCAATCATTTTGTTCTTTATAAAGCTCAAAAACAGTTTGTAGTTGCAGATGAAAGCGCTTTGAGTAAATAGGAGCTTGAATTGCTGTCAGCCAGCAAGAAACAGTAGTCAATGGTTTCCAGTTCTGATTGGCTTGTTATGTTAACATTCCTGCTTCTAAAAAGGTAATAAAGCGTTCTCTGCTAAAATTGTTTAAAATTATGAGCTTTCAACAGCCAGTCTGCTGTCTTCGACGGATAAAAACTAAGTTTATTACCTTTTTACCTTTTAACCTATTATTACCTTTTTTTGCAATGAATCCTGGTATCGGATCTTCCATATTTTTACATATTCTTGCTTCTGATTAGATCAGAGCAGTGGGCTAAAATATATATACGCCCGCATAAAAACGTCACAATGAAATTATTTAATAAGTATTTTATCATTGATTGCTCCTATATCAAGAATATCAAGAGACCGGCCTACGATCAAGTTTATTTACTAGAATTTAAATTGTCAACTGTTTCTACTATTCAGGTAACAACACTGGCTGTTTTCCATCATGTGGTACAAACGCATTTTGCCAGGAACATGGTGGACCTCCTGTATGTGTCTGTAATGTTAGTTTCCAAGGAGATGGGTACAACTGCACAGGTTGGTGCAATTTATTGCTGATAATATTAATCCGTATAACGTTTGTATACATTGTCATCGACAATGGATAAAGTGAAATGGGACATGATGCATTCTCGTCCCCATAGCCCTTTTCGTTTCCCTTAGCCGGGAGGGCCTTGGCACGAGGAAACGAAGGGCTCTGGGGACACAGGATTTTCAGTCCTAGATTATAGGACTTCCGGTCTTCATGTATGCAGTCACGACGTTTCAAAATTATGTATGAGAGAGTCGTTACGTTTTCGACTTCCGTTTAGTTATTCTTTGTTCCAAACAGCCAATCAAAACAATTCGAATTAATTCAAAAATCCTATGTCCCCAGAGCCCTTCGTTTTCTCGTGCCAAGCCGGCTAAGAGAAACGAAAGGGCTATGGGGACGAGAATGGGAAATGATGTCTAAGTTCCAATTTTTCCATTGTAGACATCGATGAGTGCAAGAATGATGAGCTAAATGAGTGCCACTCCAACGCCCTTTGTACCAATACAGAAGGGTCCCATATCTGCCGCTGTCGTAGTGGATACAAAGGAGATGGAAGGTCATGTACAGGTAGCCTCCCATCCTCCTCCCCCCCCCCCCCCCCCCCCCCCTCCTATAGACTAGTGTTGTAATGGTTTGGGGTGATATACTATGAAATTTCCCACGAGTGATTTGATTTTTCATTATGCGAACACCTCCCTATTACGAACAGCTTTCCTGGTTCAAAAGAGACCAGATTTCATATAACCTATACCTCTGTGTTACAGACAAATCCACTATAGGGACATTCTTTCATGTTCCTTAGATGTCTGTACTGAATAGGCTCGATAGTACAGCAACTACAATTGACTAGTACTTAACTACTAACAATATTAACATTTAGTTATATTTTTGTCTGTAGTTCAAATAGTGTGATCGTCCAGGTGGGAGTAGTTCTGAAAAGAACTGCTGTTGGTGGCTGAAGTTTCGACAACCTGAGCAGAAGTCAAGTGAATAGTTGTTGTCAGTCGATGATGTTATAAGTCTGGTCCGTTGAAGCTGATTGGTCAGTTTAGCCGTGATGTTAAGGGTTATAAGACTCGTGTAAAGTTTGTCAGCAGTAATTGGTCAGTTTACATGAGTCTTACAGCCAATACCATCACGGCTAAACTGACCAATCAGCTTCAACGGACCAGACTTCTAACATCATCGACTGACGACAACTTTTCACTTGACTCTGAAGATGACTTCCGCTCAGGTTGTTGAAACGTCAGTCGCCAACAACAGTTCTTTTCAGAACTACTCACACCCGGACGATTACACTTTATGAAATGCTGATACTCCTGGGTTCAGACCATTGACTATTTGTGTCTGTAAAGCAAAATTTTGTAGTCCCGGGATAGGATGAATTAGTTTGCGGGAATAGCTTCTAATCATGTCATTTGTGTAGCCGCTAACGATGTAACTGAAGCAGGTCATTATGTGAATATTAAGATAGTGTTGCTGCAACAATTTACCTGGAAATGTTTAAATAATGAAAGTAATAAATACTATACTCTATCGCCTTTTCTCTCCTAAAGGTAGAAAAAATGTTGCCGGTTTGCATTCAGGACTTTTTCCTTGTGTTTTAACTTTTGTTGTTTTAACTTTTAGCTTTGCAGTTAGAAATACAAGCATTTCAGCCAGCGGTCGTCCCTATAAGAGCAATCACAACCCTGACGCTAAAAACTAACGGAGAACTGAATGTGACGTCAAACAGTAGTCTTCAGTGTCGATTCAAAGACATCTCAGTGCCGGCCAGAATGGAAGATGGTTTCATCTTTTGTGACACACCACCGATGCGGAATATTGACAGAGTTTCCGTTCATCTTGATGTTGATGGGAAGCTGTTTAAAACAAAAAAGCCTCTATATTTTCACGGTTAGTAGTTATCAAGAAAGAACGATTTCTTTCTCATACAGACATTGATTGACTTTTTTTATCTAAACTGTTGGCAACATTCACATTATGATTCATAATGTTTTCCATATAAAAATTAGTGAATGTAATATACGACGTTTCGACATCGTCGGATTGTCAAGTGAAATGTTTGGCGTTAGTTCTTTGCATGTAAATACGTATACAATTATGCAGATAAGGTGACAAGTAGTTAAAGTGACAATTAGAAAATTAAACAAACAATTTTGCTCTGATTGAATCTGATTGTGTATTTTCAGAGTATTGGGTGTTGGCTGAAGTTCTCTGATATACAACATTTCATATATTAGGCAGTCAAGTTTACTCTTGCATTTCTTTAAGGTCGCGGGGGACACCTTAGGCTCATCATTATGCATTTATTTAAAGCGTATGCACGAAGTACAACGACTCACATCGACAACTTTACGAGATATTTATGACTGGAGAAAAATATGGGCGCGTGCGCGTGATTTGTAAAAAATCCCTGTTTCTTTGATATTTTAACCAATTTAAAACAACACTTAGCGATATACGTTCATATAGATTGTAGGAAGTCTTTGAGCTTATTTTTATTTAAATTTGACTATTTCTGCAACTAGTGTACTCAGAGTAATCACAAAAATATTTGGCATAAACAATCGTGTCCTTTTTGAAAACGCATTGTTCTCACCATAAAAGCGTGGAATATAATTACCATAATTACATCTCTCCTTGGCAAAATGATCGTATTTAGGTCGGGACACCTTCGGAAATCTCAAAGTTTGGACTTTTCCGACAATTTTGTGGCAGAGAATACAGCGCGGATACAGAACTTCATGACTTGCCACTGCAGATAGGTAAACTATGAATACTGTAGTGTGTCATAACAGAAGCGGAATTTTAAAAGAGCGCTTTTAGAAAGAGGTAGAAGACATTAAATTCAAATTTGCGCACTTAAACCGCCATAACTTGCTGGCAAACTTTAAATTAAAAAATCTGCTTCTGTTATGACACTCTAGAGGTATTGACTGATTAGTTTTTGACAAAATCGCAGTGTGCTGTCTTCTACTCGTTCCGCAAACTCTGCCACAAAATCATGTTCTTCCCAATTTGGCACTAACGAGGCTATAACATCGCCGTAAAATGCAATCTACCAAATAAAAGATGACATTCACAATCTTTCATCATTTCGTTATGTCTCTGTAAATTTTGAGCTTAATCGCACCCATAACAGCCGAGAAATAAGCGTTTTAAAAGATGCAGGTCAAGCAAAATTTCCCTTCATGAATTTATTCATGCTGTTGGTATCCCCCGCGACCTTAAGATGGTGAAATGGTCTTCGAGGTTTTTTGGCTCCATATTGTGTTCATTCTTGATGTGATTTCCGATTCCAGAAGTTATATATCAGAGAACTTCAGCCAACACTCAATACACAATCAGACTCAATCAGAGCAAAATTGTTTGTTTAATTTCCTAATTTTCACTTCACTTGTCCCCTTATCGGCATAATTGTATACGTATTTATATGCAAAACTAACGCCAAACGTTTCACTTGACAATGACATCCGACGATGACGAAACGTCGTATATAACTTTCGCTAATCTTTGTATTGAAAATATTTCCACGAGCTTTACTTATTTGATTCACAATGACTCCAAAAAAGGCTATGATTCTCTTTGGTCAGCTAATTATTACACTGCATATTGGTTACATAGTCAATTGCATAAGCCCTCACTTATAGATTCCATTTTACACAATAGCAGAATTGCCAGGCAACGTATTCATTCCAACTACGAAAAGAGACATCAAAATTCTTAGAAAACGCTGTTGCTATTTCTGGATTGGATTTGTTGACATGAGCAATTATATAACCCACAAAGTGATTCCGCAAGTATTTTCATGACGAAAGGGCGGTATAAAAGATCTGAGCTCTATTTTACCTTGGAGGGTAGGGTGGCGGATATGTCACTTGTCGTTTGGATAATCGAACAGCATGGACGCCTTCACTCAGTGACCTTGGGAGGACGAATGGTGTCAAATAATTTATGATTTGCTCGATGCGATTGTGTCCCTCAATTTACATTTATTTCTTAATTTATTGACATTGTTCAATTAATTGATGGTTTGACGTTTGACAATTAAGCTCATTACGTCTGCCAAGTCATGATAATTCCAAGCGATGGCTGCGAGCTTTTCGTGCATGAGTTTGATAATCGATGGGGTTAAAAGATTTCCCAAGTAGAACATTACTGTAAATAACAGTAAAATGTGTCATGGACAAGATTTCTTATAGTGATTCTTATGTGTGTGTTATTTTACTTGCTAGCAATATCTTTTTTACCCACGGAAAAGTCCGACCCCAACCTTCAAAGCTACCTTTGTGACATCTACTGGCTGACAGAAAGTTCCCTGCATGCGAACCGCACATCAAATCCTTTCGATCGCTATTACACCTCGACACGGTTTTAGCATATGCATTTCTTTATTTTGATTCCAGAGCCATTCAAATTAACAAGCCTTACCCCGTCAGTTGTTTCGCCGGCTCAAAACGTCCATTTGACTGTCAGCGGTATTTCCTGTGAAGATTGGATGCAGTATTACGTCAGATTTCAGACAGCCAATGGAACGAAAAAGACCCAGCAGGGGATATGTAAGGATTCTATTGTCTCGTGCTTTGTGCCTGAGTTTCCACCCAACACTCGACTCCGAGTTGGCTTGACATTGAGTAACAGACTGGTGCAATGGGCTGACACGAAGATTCGTATTCAGTGTAAGTAATCATCATGACTACCAAGAGAAAAAATAGTGCCACTTGAGTTATTGTAAAGTGAAAAAGGATTGAAATTTTCAGCGTTAAGGTCATTGCCCCGAAATAAAACTGAATATAGATTTTTAACCAAACTTCGCCTACTGGTTTATTACTTTAAGGGAACTTAAATTTTAAAATAAAAAAGGGGGGTCACCAGATTCGTTTAGGAGCAGGAAGATCATGTATATTCCATATAATTCCTTTATAATTCCTCTGCGAGTACTGGCAAAGTACGGCTTTTTTATATTAGCGATAATTTATTTTTCAAACACATGAATTGATCTGTTTTCATTTTACAGAAAGAATTTGATCGCTACACCCAAAATATGAGAAAAAATTGATAGGTCACCAGGCTCGTTTAGGAGAAAGTGACAATTTACTTCTCTCGCGGACTAAGCAGCATAGAAAAAGCCGCCATTTTGTTGATATGCGCGTGCTCGCGCGCGCGCTAATTACGCGTAAAATTCTGTGCAGTAAGGATGCGCAATGCAATACAGGGCAATGACCTTAAAAAGTGAATGTAACTTAATAATGAGAGCCTAATGGTTCTTGCGTTGGACTCCGGACGACAGTCAAAATCAAGCGGTCCGAGTCCGAGCGCTAGTTGAAGTCATTATGTTTATGTCAAAATGCTGGACGAAGCATAATTGTCAATTATCTAATGTTATTAAATTAGGTATTATAATCAATTGTAATTGTTTTGTGTTTTTCAGACCCAGTTGATGCCATAAGAAGTTCTGTCAGTGACGTCAAAGCAGACACCTCGAAAAAGGGAGCTTTCACTTTCTTGGCTGTTCTGAGAGACCGTTTCAAAAACTTCATCCGAGCCATCGAGAAGGACAACAAGAAACACACAAAGATTTCAGTTCAATATTCCCCTCAAGATAAACCACAATCCATGAAGTTTCTTGAGTGTTCCACGACTGTGAAGTCTAACGTGGCTGGAGATGCCTATATGCTTAGCTGCACAGGAGCGGAAAAGGAACACATTTTCTTTTACCCTTCAATAAACAATGTTCCACTTGGAGGGCAAGACAGATATGAAGTTACAACTACCTTATGCCCAGGAAAAAGCAGTTGCGAAGGTAAGCCATTAACTCCGACTTTCCTATTTCTTATTTTCAATAATCACTACTCGAGCATTTTAAACTTTTCGGTAGATTTGACAGTGCCGGGTTTACAGTGCTATCACATGTAAAGATATGAAATGGCAGTGCCCTTACTTTTAGAGTTAGAGGTTTTTCCTAATAATTGTGTTTCTGAGTTCTATTTATGACTACAAAAAAATTAAAAAATCAAAGTTAGGCTAATGTAAAAACGAACTCGTAGAAAAATTCCATTTTGGATGGCAATATCCACTTAGCAAGTGAGAGCCAAAATAGTCTTATGCTGTATATACCGTATTTATTCGATTAAGCGCCCTGGGCGCTTATTAAATTTTTGGACCTTGAGGGTGGGCGCTTATTCGAGGTGGGCGCTTATTCGAGGCTGGGCGCTTATTGAATTGTCACCATTTTTAACAAGTAGTATGTTTATTTTGCAAGAAAACAATATGTAATAACTAAGCGTGAAGGTGTACGAAAGCTGAATTTTCAGTAGAAAATTAAAAAAAAACTCGGTCTTTGGGATAGTCTCTTAGTAGTACTTAGTCAATTTTAATCTCAACTTCAACAATAATCAAAATTCCTCTTGAATCCTCATTTTAGGGGGTTAGGGGTGGGCGCTTATTCGAGGCTGGGCGCTTATTAACTTTTCCCACCTACAGGGTGGGCGCTTATTGGAGGTGGGCGCTTATTCGAGGTTGGGCGCTTAATCGAATAAATACGGTATATGACGTAACGGGCTATCTGGTGATGCTATTTCTATCTATATATATCTGAGCGATTTACCAAGAACCTGGCGCCCGTCCCCCAATACACTCCGGGCTACTATAAGTCCCTGACCTCCCCCCCTGGCTAGAGATTATCACGTCAAAAGCCCAGCTAACACCTGCCACACCCTCCACCAGCTTTTGACTGCTACTCGCCAGCTAGGCACCAGTGGACGAGACAGACCCTGGTAAAGGCTGCTGGCTGGGCTTGAACTCGAAAACCTCGTTGCCAGGTTTTCTGCGAATTCGCTGGGATATATTGTAAAATAATTCGTAAAACCCAAGAAGAAGGGGTTACCTACACACCCACCGGTACCGCTCTCCATAGTACAACAGTATATGTAGTATATAGCCTTTCAATTTATTTTGTTTGTTTGTTTCTTTCTTTTCATACAACAGTGAAGCCGAAATCATTTCCGCTCGTTCTAGTACTTGGCTGTGGAGGAGTTGCTCTCTTGGTGTTGCTAGCTGTAGTTTTACTGTTTGTCCGACGTCGCTATGGAAGATATCAGGTTAAAAAGAAACAAAGAGCGACTACAAATGAGCTAGAAATCGAGGTACAGCTGCTTGAGCACCACTTAATCGAGGACCCCTCGGTACGTAGCTACAGATTTTAATTGCAAGTTTGACTTGGGATATTCTGTTACAGTTACTAGTGAGGCAGCCGATGTTGCTTATTAAAAAACTTTTTAACGGTAGTGTTGGTTTTTTAATTTCTTCTCGTTTATCAACAGGAAAACGCCGTACTCGATGCCACTGAAGAAGAAGGGTTACTTGCAAGTCTCACTCAAGAGAATGCCGTGGAAAGTACAGAATTGACTGAGGACACATTAGAACTTCATTCATGCGTGTCATGTCTCATTGAAGGAAGTGCGCAGGGTCACCAAACTGATGCACCAGAGGAGCAAGGAACCCTGAGCCAGAAAATTTCAGGAAGAGAAAATGAAAATGGCGATGAAGTGAATCATGAAGAAATTGAAATGACTGCAGTTAAGGTGAGAATTTTACCGACTGACTTACGGTTTTATTAATTACTCGAGAGCAACCACTGCGCAAAACTAAAAACAAGCGTTTGCGGCATCATTAAAGAACACTTTTTATTCAAATAAATGATGTTAGGGGTTGACAGTCGGCATGCAGTGAGATCAAACTGCATTTCGGCCGTTTTCTGGTCTGGGTTTCTGAACGTCACCACACATTTTACCTTTAAACTGATTCGCACAATATGGACACTTTTTTAAGTCAGCAATTATATGCAAAGCTTTTAAATTTTCCCTTGTTCGTCACATATTCTCCCATAAATAGGATACGATTGTCTACTGAAAGGCATCCTGTGTGGCTTATTTTCACTTTTTGTTATGTTTCTAAGCCCCTCACTCTTATCAATATATTTATGTGTAGTATATATTGTGTTGCAAAACTTGAATTCATGCGCAGCGCAATCAACGACTCCTGCATTTTCACAGAATACTTCATATATCAAAAGGATGAAGAAGTTCACTTTTGATTTTGCTAGATTTACCTGTGCTAGTGTTTTCGTTTTGACACTAATGAAAAATGAGTAAGCAAAGTTGAGTTGAGCCCGCTCAATTCGCGCGGATGCATTTCTGCGGTTATCGACTAAACTAGAGTCCTTCCAGATAATGTATACTTTAAACCAATGCCAAAAAGTGCGACTTTTTTTATTGACTTACAAGCATTGCTCTTAAGTCTAGTTGAGAGATCTGAGGATAAGTTAGATTTCAACTACTATGGCGCTTAGTGAACCCGCACACGTTCAGCAAGTGTGTCTTTAAACAGAAATGAGCGTACTGGTTTACAACCAAGTACAGTGAGGCAGACGAAAGATGATATATTGGTACAATTTTATTACTATTTTAGGAGGAGGAAGGCGGAATCGCAATGCTCTTGTCCAGACTCCAGTCATCAGCGGATAAGTTTACAACTCTGGTAGCCGGTGCTCAGGCTGAAAATTGCAGTGAAAAAGAAAACAAAAACAACCCAAAGAAGTTAATGCTGATCCTCATAAAGGAGATGAATAGAGCAATTCAAGAGATAGAACAATTGCGCCAACAACAAGATGAGGAGCCCGTAACTCAAAGGACAAAAGGAATCCTTAAGGCCTTCCGACTAGCCATTGATCATAAAGAATCAAACAGCGGAGGAAACTGGAAACCACTGCCTTCCATCGAAGAACTCCAGAAGAACTTGACTGATCTGGGGAAAGTTATGACGAAAAACGTTTTAACTCCACCTAACCACAACGACACTGCAGTCTAGTTATTTGTGACACAGTCCGAAAGCAGATCAACACTAATCTAGGATTAAAATTTGATCGCGGTTTTAATCTCTCTTGTATAAAAGTGTTTTAACTTGCTAGAGTTTGCAGCGTTTAAAATTAGTTGACGTCAAAACTGGAGGATAAAAAGCGATTATATTAGTACAAACTCAGCCGTGTTCTTTTGGAAATCCGCTACGCTGGTTGGTTCTCCCATTGTTTTCTATTTAACAATTAGACTTGAAGCCTGAGTTTTCTATGAGCGATTATAGTTCATCACTTAATTTTCTCCGATTTTGATTGGTTTAAATTGATCACCTGACGCGATAGTGTTCATCCGCGGAGTATTTATGTCTGAATTTATCAAAACCAGGTCAAGGAAATTTTCGCCGTTTAAAGCGCAAATCGCTGTAAACGCGTTTTTTTCTTGCCAGAAACTATCTTCAAACTCGATGATATAAAAACTAAAGGGAATGTCAGTCTTTTTTTCTCTTCTCCTCTCTCTTCTCTACCTTTCAGCGCTGTATTTCTTTTTTTCCCTTTCTTGTGGCGTTTTAAGCCAATTCGCGCAGTAACGTACTTGTTCAAGAATACTGACGTCACTTTTCTTTGACCCGGTTTTGATAAATTCAGACATATATATAGTCAGCAAAACAAGGCGCAGCCGAGCTTACAACTCTGGCTCGTAGTCTAATTGTTTTAGTGGACAATCCAAAGGGCTGAGGTCCAAAACCTACAGTTTTATGTATTTTAAGCCAAAAATCAATAATAATTTTCTTAAATTTTTCCTTTTAAGAGTAGCAAGCGCGATCGTATTAACATAGCCACTTGTAAACCAACCAATCATCCAATCAGATCACGCGTGTTGTATAACCAACATTTTATACATAATTTGTCTTTGTGTAATCTCACATGAGACAAAACTCGGAAATCCTCGCATATTGAGTTTCCTTATTCGACCCACGCACCCAAGAAGCGAAGAAAAAATAAAAAAAAAAAAATCAGAGCATTATAAAATGAGCTTTACTTTTATTTTAATAAGTACGTGATTATATTTGCACATGTACAACTTAAAAAGGGACTATGTCACGGGGATTTCGCAGGCAGATTTTTGGTCTAAACTGTTAACGTTCTGATTCTGATTTTCAAATTGCAATCCATTTCTATCCTAACCATCCGCAGCCAAACGCGCTTTTAGACAGTTTTAGTACTCTAAAATAGCAATTGTAAAAAAATGGACCATTATTTTTAAGTTTCCAAGAACACAAATATAAAATTTGGCTGTTCGAAAATCTGTTAAAATCCGTGACACAGTCCCTTTAAACTTCGCTATTTTTAAGGTTATACCGATAAGCAAATGTCATGCAAATATGTGCTATGAAAACAGATTCACCCCAAGCTTTCTTTGTGTGGTCACATAATGTTCTTCCGTACGTAGTTTGCAGGAAGGAGTGCTGTGGGTGACCATTCAACGGTCTGTAGGACCCAAAATAGGCCAGGGTACAAAAGTGTAAAATTATGTTATGTAATTCAAACTGACGTTACGTTAAATATACTTTTATATACAAATGAACACAATAAAGCTATTTAGATAGCATTCAAGCTTTTTATAGTCCTATTACGACAGGCCTAATTAGTGACCTAACGAAAGTTTATCTACAGACTATCCTTTATAGACAAATAAACCTAACTTAAGCTTAGTTAAACAAGTTTACGTGGCCTAAAAGTTAGGAGTTACTCGCTCTTAGGAATATATCGCAAAACGAAATGCATTTTCACTATTTTTACTGCGAAAATGCCCACGATACAAGCCCGAGCACAGTGCTTAAATGCTTCCAGGGCCCCAGTGAATAGGGTCTAATGACCATTAAGTCAAGGAAATCAAGGGCCTCATCGCCTATTTAAGCATTATTCCATGTTTTCTGCCTCTTTCGCAAGTGACGAGCTTGCAAGTTATATCCAAGTTTTAACCCACCCACTTCCCCTTCGGCGACGTGCACCTATTTCACACGTGCCTGTCGTGCGATCCTCTGCCTGGACTGAAACTCGTCACCCATATCTATACGCTTCGCCCCCCCCCCCCCCCACTTCTGCTCATAATTTTGATATGAACATTGAACAATTATCCTGCGAAATCTGTCGGAATATCCCCTAATACTTAGCGGACGAGGCCGTAGCCGAGTTAGCTAATATCAACCGAGCTTCCTCTCGGCTGGTTTTCCTCACCGACTTCCTCTTTTGCCTTCGATCTTCTCCTTTACTCGGTTCACAGGCTTTATCAAATAGAGCCCAGTATGTCTAAATCTAAAACCCCAAACCTAAAAGTATACAAGTTTCTACATGCCGTCACGAAATGTGCGACTTGTCTACTTTGATGCTAAGGAAATTAACTGTTAAAGAACAGATTATTAAACGATATAAGTTCAAACTACTGCTATTCCAAATGAAAACGTTGTCAATCGTGCATGTTGCTAAAGCAAGATATCCTCTTGCGTTGTTGGTTTTTAATACTTACTTATCTAGGTAGTGCATCAATGCACAAATTCTCTCCACAGGTTTCCCATACATCGTGTAGTACTAGTTGGGAGAATTCTGTTCACATATCAAGCCACTACTGGTCACTACCGTATCATATCAAGAGAATCAGATACCGATTACTCGGAGTAACTGAACAGTAAGCAACACTAGAGCTTCTAAAGGATCTTTTTTTTTTCTAAATAAAAAAGGTCGCTCAATGTCGCGACAACACCATATGACCCATAGTAAGCCGGTGTTACCGTAACTACCCCTTACAGGGACAGTTTTCAATTGAGTGTCGTAAAACCAAAACTAAAGTAATCACACTGGGCAATCACAAAAGACACAGACAATCCAGTGTACCAATTAGAACGCGAAGCAAATACATTTAACCGTAACGAAGCGCGGGAAAACGTGCGCGAGCGAGTCACGATTGGTTTTGGTTTTACTTCTAAATGGTCCAGAAAGTGACGCGAGATGCAAAACTAAAGCAAATCGGTGAATTAATTTCGACAATCAATTGAACACCGCTCTGTTTTGAGGTTAATGTAAGTCTAAATATGGAGAAATGAAGGCTTTTTTATAGCATTAAAGCTTGTTTTAGCCTAATTTTTATACCGATATGGTTTTGTCGTGGCCGACGTTTTGTGTATAATTTCTGACTTACCAAATCATTAGAGCAGTTTTCAATTGAGTGTCGTAAAGCCAAAACCAAAGTGATCACAGTCACTCTGGTAAATCACAAAGGACACAGGCAATCCAGTGAACCAATCAAAAGTCGAAGCAAATACATATAGCCAGCGCAAAGCGCGGGAAAACTTACGTGTGCGAGTCACGATTGGTTTTGGTTTTACTTCTGATTGGTTGAGAAAATGACGCGAGATTTTTAAACCAATCACTAAGCGTAGTAATGCAAAACCAAAGCAAACGCAAATTACTTTCGATACTCAAGTGAAAACCGCTCTATCTGCAGCATAACAATAACTTTGTGAGGCTTTAGACAAGTAGTTTAAAGTTAAAACACTATCTTAGAGCCAATAATTTGCAGGATGGGCTGTCTGTACAGTTGAGGGAACAAATGCTGTTTGTGTCAAAGCTTCGTTGCGCAACTCAGAGAATTTAAACTTTCGTTATCCAATCACAAAACAGCTGATGAACACTCGCGAGTTCTTCAAAAATTGTCACGCCTGCGCGGCACAATGAGAACACCTCACACTGCTTAGTAACATGGTTTACAAACACCGCAGGCTAAGGCAGTAAGTCTTCACTAGTACTTGTTCCCCCATTGGTTCAGCAACTCAGGTACAGCTTCTTAGACTAAGAGTCTATGAATCAAACCCCTTTAAATTAAATGGAAACCCCTTTGACTTGATTAAAATTAGTTTGCTTAAGCCTAATAAGTGTAAAAGTTTGTATGTAACTAAAATTCGATTAAAAATACTTTTTCTTCAAAGCTGACACTAAACAAAGTAAACATGGTGAATAAAAGGTTTTAAAAGCCTCACTTGGTGTACTTTTCTCGTGTTTTTATAGTTTCTAAAAGGCTCCTGGCCCCTGGCTTCTGGCTCTGTTTTTATTTGGGCGAGTTTCGTCGAACCTGTGGGGTACGCATTTTAGTACATGTACGGGTACGTCAGGGGTCACCGTGTACGAATTTAAGAAACGCACCCAAAACGGTATCCAGGACGCCATTTAGAAGCTACAAAAACACAGCAAAAGACAACAAGAAAGATTTTTAACACTCTTATTGACTCTTGTTTATTCATTTATTTAAAACTTTTAGAAGGAAAAGTGATTTTTTCGAATTTTAAATCCTTTCAAACTTTTACACTAATAGAAAGCTTTGGTTGCATGCGCTTCCTTTAGTTCAGAACAGTCTCCACTTCTCTGCGTCTTCGCTCAAGAGAGCCCGGCCCGCAAGGACAATTCGCTCCAATACGGTTAGGAACCGACACATAATAACATTTCAGAATGCGTTTTGTCGTCTTTATATACCTGTGAAGATACAAATAATAAATAAGATTGACTGAGGTGGGGATAGAGCCTTTCTTACCAAACGTATTTCTTCCTTACTACGTAGTCTCGTATTTAGAGCATTAAGCCCGGGCCAAATGAGGACGAGAGTTGATGAGAGTTGACTCTCGTGAGAGTTTTCATCAACTCTCATCCAGTATCATCAACACGGACCAAACAAGAGTCCGTGATGATGATGAAACTTTATTTAAGTTTCAAAGCCTTATAGCCTGGAAAATAATACCATACTAATTAGGGGACACTGCTAAAAACTAAAAGCTACACTAATACTAAATATAAATACAATAAAAAATATCATCGACTCTCATGAAAAGTTTGAACACGTTCTATGCTGATGAGAGCGCATGAGGGTCGACGAGAGTGCATGACAGTTCCATGCCAAACGAGAGTGAGAGTTTGAACTCTCATCAATTCTCATCCTCGTTTACACCCCTCTGTAACAGACCCAGTGGAACCCGACCCAGTGGATTATTTTCCTCTACCCAGTGGAAATTTGGTCTCCCCGGTACCCAGCTGATATTTTGATTTTACCCGCCTATTTTTATGCTTTCCTAGTGACTGTACAGTATGACTTTTGTCGAATAAACCTATTTAAAAACCAGCCCAAATAAGCCGACCCAGTGGGAAATTGGCCAACCCAGTGACGTTTTTTCCGAAAACCCGGTGAGAATGAAGATTACACTTGGTCTGTTACAGAGGGGTGCTCGTTTGGCCCGGGCTTTACAGCCGTAGAAATCAAAGTCGCCCACCTCTGGAACAAACATTTTTGAAAGACAAATTGTAAAATTTTGGTCGATGTCATTAACTCCGTCAATGTGTTGGCCAAACGAAACAGAATTAGAGAATCCTGTTGCACATATTACCATATGCTCCTCCTTGATTGCTAATTTAGGAGCACTTAATTCCAAAATCAAACTCTCGGTCAAATTTTTTTTGGAAAGTATCGAAAAATGGATTGCGCTAATGTTATTAACATTAGTAGGTCTTTATGTAAAACATATTTTTGCATACTTAGTTTGCTTGAATATCTATTTGTTTCCGAGAAATTCCATAATAACTGAACTCCGTCAAAATGCCACTTTCGGAACGCAAATCGGAGACGTTCCATGTTGTAGTATCATTTCGACTAATCCGTATGCATTACAATGCGTCATCAAGTACAAAACCGTAAGTAAGTAAGTTAATCATATCTACCAATGTAATTCACCTACTTTGATGTGTTGCACCTGTACCAACCCCACCAACCACATTTTACGGTGTAAAACGTTTTGTAGCTGGTATATGCAATGATGTAGGAGCAACGCTGCTCTAACCGGCAATCACCTTGAAAAAAAATGTGTGAATTGCGGTCGTCATTGGTTTCCATAACATAGTGACGTATACGGTATTTCTGGGGGCAGGTAGCATCAGGATTTTAACAAAATTCGAACCCGCGAATAATAACCTGTGAAAAGGCGTTTTTTTTTCCGAAAGGCACTCCTTCCCTGGCGGTTGCGCAAATACCAGCGTAATGCTCCACCAACTGAGCTATGTATGAAGGCACACATTGGGAGCAAGGTCGTTTTGCGGGTTTAATCTTTCCCATGAAGGCATAGCTGACAGAATAAGTGAATTATTTGCACGGTGCAGGCTTCTTTTACCCAACGGCTTAGGATCGTGTCAATGCTTTTCTTGAGAAGATTTCGAACCCAAGTGAAGTTTACTGTTGACAATACTGTTCAATAGTCTGCTTATGTTTGGCGGTGTATTAACGTTCCTTACAAAAGATTTCAAAAAGTTATACTGGACAAGGGGATTTTCTTTGGGGAGTTACGTTTTAGGAACACCTTATTCCGAGATGGTCACACATATTTGTAACTACATTACCAAGGTGAAACAAAAACTGTTTGCAAGCAAGGGATGTTAAAATGAAAACAACAAACAAAGAAACAAAACAGAAACAGGAAACCCACTTACCATGGCACGTATTGTTGGACATATAATAGCAGGGGTTACACTGGCATTGGTAGGAACCCTGTGCGTTCAGACAACTTGAGTTGGTTGGGCAGCTGGATGATCCTTCAGAACACTCGTTAATGTCCACACATGTGCGAGGGTCTTGGTTTCTCCAGCCAGGCAGACAGTTACAGCGGTATGAGCCAAGAGAATTGACACATGATGATGATGATTGCACTGGGCAGGCATTAGGATCTTCACATTCGTCCACGTCTGTGCATGTGGGAAAAACTGGGTTAGTTTCATTTCATATTTGCTACATAAAGTAGTTATCATACATACGTATATAGAGATTGCGAATGGAGTCGTAAAGTTTGGCATAGTGGGTTTCAATAACCCCAAGGACTAGGGGTGGAAGCCGCATTCTGGAGAATTTTCTAACTAGTGTGAGGGTTTTGTCCCAATTTCATTAAACTCACCTTCGCAACTGTTTTTTCCGTCTCCAACGAATCCTTCTTTGCACATGCATTTGATTGAGCCTTTGATATTCTCACATGTGGCGTTGGTATGGCAATTGCATGCGTCCAAACCTAAATTGGAATTATGAAAATTATGCAAAGGTCAGTTCTAAGTTTTATGGACATGACTAAGCGTGTTAGAACTTTACCTTGTTTAATAATTTGATTGGTTAAGCCTTATATCGATCATGGTGTATAATCTCACATCTACGTAGAAGGTAGTAAAATAACAGCAAAAGTGTGAAAAAAAAGAAACGTGACCTACGACCGCAGTTCAGCTCATTAGATATGCAGATTTTTAGCCGTCGCGAATGTTATTTCACTTTTCATCTATGCCACCGCTGCCTTTGAAGTTGTTCCTTGATGTATATTTTCCAGCCATCACACGCTCTTCGAAAGATGTGTGAATAATAGATCGAAAGTATTGTGAACGAATAGATTCAAGAATAAAGTGCGACTTACTCGATACTGTTCGAATTTCTGGGTTTACTGCCTTGGCTGCCCATCTCACCGAAACTTCGGATTCTGCGATCACTGTCAAAAACTTCTGAAAGCACTAACCCGAGTTATCACGGAAAGTGACCCCCCAATCGGAAAATAACTGCATCACAACAATGTGTAGACTTTAAAGTCCACACAACAAACAGTTACCGTGCCTCCACAAAAATTTAAAGAATCAACTTAAAAAAAAAGAAAAACTTCTTTAAGTTTTGTGTGGTTTTATTCAGTTAACAAGCACATTTTCTCACTCACCAAGGCAGCTGATTTTTCCGTCTCCTAAAAATCCTTCTTTGCAGGTGCAGTTGAATGAGCCTTTGGTATTTTTACATGTGGCGTTACCATGGCAATCATGGAGACCATCTTTGCATTCGTCAATATCTAATGAAAAAAAATCACTTGTCAAGTTTACATGAACAATGTTGCAAAACTTAGGGCGTGTTTGTGTCGTCGAATACACTTCTTAATACAGCTTGTGCGACGATAATTTTCTCCTTAGACTTGTCCAAGGTCCTCCTATGCCCCGGGCAAGTTTAACAAATTGACATCAGTTTTTTATGCGTCTGTCCTGTTATTTATGATAAATTGCGTCATAGAATTGTCAAAGTGTTCATCTTCATCTTTTCGCTCTCAGATTGCAATGGTTTCTTAAGTTTCAACCGATAAATTTTAGATGATTTCCTCATTGAAGACTTCTAGTTTTGTAGTATAATTCTCGCCTCATCAAGAATACAGCGCTAAATCAGTGCTGAAAAGTTTGACAAAACCTTCGCTGATTGCGTCAGCAACGAGTTTCATGCTTCTGTTCTCTTATTGACAATAAGAATAGCCAATCAGCGCGCGAGAATTCGCTCAGTTATCGGAAAAAAAAAATAAGTTGGCTGTGGGGATCAGAATGCAACTTACCTCGTTCACAATAGTTTCCAGTCCACCCCTTCTTGCACGCGCACGTGTAGTTCAGGTGACGGTTCACGCAGGTTGCATTGTTTAAACACTGATGCTTGATGCAGAAGTCAGCAACTGTGCAACAATAAAAACAACGAAATACAGCCATTAATTTATATGATTAACATACAAAAGTTGCACAGATTTTACAAATAAAACTATCAGTGTATTTTGGTTACTTTCTGTTTTCATATCACAACGAGCCAGAATAGGCTTTCCAGATCTCGTGGGATCCAACCAGTAATTACCGCTGGCCACATCTCTTCCTTCGCTGGCCTTGATCTCTGCACACGAATCAGCAGGCAGCTCAGGGGTCGAACCGAGGGAAACTGAGAAAGTAAAATAGTGTTAATTTATATTTACTGATAACGAAAACGTTTTCCTGGCCAGTGATATTAATTTTAGGCTCAAAGACTTGTGACAAAAGTACCTCTAGGGCTCTTCAGCATGTAATATCTGTCAACATCTTCGACAAAGTCCTTTGGTCTGGCCTCCTTAGTTCGGTTGTTCAGTTCACAGATACCATTTAACATAACGTAGTTAAGGCTCTGACATCTATCGTCAGCGTTGCACGCCTCTATGCAGTCAATTGAGCGTGGTCTGGCCTTGAACGTCTTAAAGGTGTGGTCCTTCAACATCTTTCGATAGATGGAGTAACTGTCGCCTTTACATTGTTGGCTGGCAATGGTGGAAAACATTAATGACACTACAAAAAGTGCCAAAATAATTTCCCTCAGTTGTTGAGCCATGGTTTCGTGTGCTCTTTGATCACAGCGGTGGTGCACTCAATTCCCTTCAAATGCGAAATCAGTTTGAGAGTTAATACAGGGACTGCTTTGCATAAATCAGCAAATTTTTCTGTCCTACTGCCTAAAAGTATAACCGACTCTGGCCAATCATTTAAAAGTATTTCTAATAACCAATGAGCCAATATATATATAGGAACTTGAAACAACAGCATTCATTGCAATCTTGCACCATAAGGCAAGCGCTGGAAAATGAAGAGTGCCAAATCAGCCAAAACCATCGAGGCAATAAAACCGTGTTAATTTTTGTAGAGGCAAATCTGCATGCATAGTGCAGTGACCATGCATGGCTAAAAATGTAACAAATTTATCATGTAATTTATTTAAGACAGTGGCCAAATTATTCGTCAAGTGGTGAATTATATATTGAGGCTCTCACAGCAAACCGCACCTCTTTTAAGACGTCCGGTTTGCGGTGAGAAGGCTCTAACAGCAAACAGCGGAAAGTCATATATCGGCCTTGCTGATAGCCCAATGTTTGCGGTTTGCGGTTTCCGTTCGAAGGCAAAGCAGCTGCCTTGGCTATTTAGCTGAGGCTCTTTTCTCAACTCGAGTTTCTGCTGGTTTATATTCGAGTGGCGCTGGTCAATACCAAAAAAGAGAGACTATAGCGGCAAACAGTTTAGCAGTCCCTTCGCTGCACTTCGAGGCGCTCCTCGACTAACCGAACTCTTGGCACAGGCTAAGGCTTAATCCACAAATGGTCAAGTTTTCTGCACTTATTTTAATTATATATTGCCAATATTTAAAACGGAATAAGTCATTCACACTTAACTATGTGCTTTGTTTCTTTAGATTTCGGCTCATTTCGTTCGGTCTTGGCTAAAAAAGTGGCAAGAAACAGTCTGCACAAACTATGTGACATCTGTGTGAATGTGGCTTTAGTGCCATTCATCGACGAAAGCTCAGAGTGAAAAATTCATGAAATTATTTTCAATCTTCATGCGTAATTAGTACAACTGCTATTCATTTAAATCATTCAACATTATTTTCGTCACATCCCTGAAATTCTTGCCTCGGTCGGAAAAATTGCCTGATAAGCAAATCCATGACTGGTATATATAATTAAATAAAAAGGAGAAAAGCCATTTTATCATAAAACCTGGCTGCTGCCAACCTACTTTGAATTTTTTTTTCACTCTTTTTTTACAAGAAGATTTTCTGTAAAATCGAGCCTTAGTAACTGTCGTTTTCTTTCTGGGAACGTGTGAGTTATGGGACGCGGACAGAGGAGTGATTTACGCACCTCGCGTGCTCTCGCAGGCAAGGTAAAATTGAAATTATCTCAATATACGTCCAGTGTTAACAGTATTAAGCCACAAACCTCGGACGGCATTTTGCGGTTTGCGGCGAATGAGTCCAACCCCTTTCTTTATAGCTCAATTTTTATCAGCATTCAGTGAACTGCCAAATTAATTTTTCGGCGTGACGTCTTGTCAATGCATGGTCATTAGTTTTCCCTTCCCATGACTGTCACAGTTCATTTCATACAGGTAAAATTAGAAGAAAATATCAAACATCATTTTGCAATACCTGTTGCTTAAATGAATACACACGTACGTTCCATTTGCAGACTTAAAAGTTATGACCGTATTAATCAGTTCTGAGTGAACACAGGCTTAGTTAGTTCATAATTCTTGCTTCAGTGGCACAAACTGTGCTAAGGAATTCATTCATTTCCCGAACTTGATCTAATCAATAAATTGTTGTTTAAAAAATGTCTTTTTTATGCTATACCTGCTATTTCAAAACATTATCGACAGGACTCGCATTTTAAAATAATTAAGAATAAATGTTTAAACTGTGTCCTTAAAAGGCTACATCATTAAATATTTTATATTTTGAGCTGTTTAAGTTAAAAAACATCATTAATCGCCCAATAGACCGTATTTGCAGAGATATCAGCTCAAATTCGTTTTCATTATTAATATATTTATTACACGATCGACCAAGACGGCTTAGAGGATCGATAACTAAATTCAGCCAATCAGAATCCTTTACTCCCAGTCCAATATTTTGTTAGTGATGCGTGAGTGAACGGTTTTAAATTTCCACAATTCTTTTTTTTTTTTTAAATTTCAATGATAAAATCCTGTGTATATCTTATCACTGTCAAGCTTTTTCGGTACCTCGGTCCTTTCTGAACGGGATTCGCTGCACTCGATACATACTGTTGAGATGACCAAGGGCCGATGTTGCTTATTGTGGCTCTCGCGCTTGATCAATATAAGATATATAAGTATTTAATTAACGGCAAAGTTGCTGGTGGTTGTTTGCCCGCAGGCTGTCACATTTAAAATACACAGACAAAAAAAAGATGCAGAACCACTCGAAACTAAATTCTAAATGCAAATGCTTGTTTTTCATGCTCTGCAGTGAGCAACTGAAGTGATTCGAAATAAAATAAGACCCAAACAAACTTTTGTCAGGAAAAGAGGATGATCTTTCTGCCCTGACTTTAGTTAGGATTTTATGCAAAACATTAAAACTAGCTAGTCAGATCAGAGAAGTACCGAAGTTGTCAGGTTCTAAGGAAACGTTTTGTCACGTAAGCTCTTCAGTATTTGAGAATGGTTTTAAATTTGAATGCATGTCTGGTTTATACAAATGACAAAAGAAATATTCTGGAAGAAAATTTTGTGTTTCAAAATGGGCGGCCTGGCCTTAGGCATTTGTGACGGGAAACGGAACTCAAGCACAAAAAGTTTTGGAATTAATTGGAAGGTCGCCGGAAGTGTGATGTTCAATTTACGATTTCCTGTGTATGATTCTTCGTGTTCCGCCCATTCATTCGAATTTAATTTTTGGAAACTAGGTTGAAGTTCGAGACGATTTGTCATCTCATCTGCCCATATATATCTTTTAACCGTTTCAAACGTTGTGTTCGATTCTCAATATCATTCAATAAGAACAGCGCAAGATTTTTCCAGATCTTGAACGCCATAGAATCCAATTTTGATAGCTCCAGCCTTCTTGCAATAAACGACTGAAATGCGGGGGAGTATAGCCTATCCTTTTCTGGGGAGTGTTTTTTGTTTCCTTTTATTTCTTGTTCTTTTTAATTTATTTGTTTTTAGGCGAAGGCTTGCAAACCCATTGTTTCCACAACCCGATTCAGCATCACGCTTTAGTTCGCACAGTGAATTAAAGGTCTTTTTCTGTCGTTTCAGTCTCCGTAATTCCTCAATTGTAAAACAACTGCTGGCCAAAAGGACTTTTCTCTTATTTTAATTTTTTGTAAACTTAGCTAAAATAAATCAACTTGTGGATAAAATTTTAGTAACCTCCCCAAAGACAGACTGAAATATAAATCGCTTTTGTTTGCTTAAAAACCTTTTTTTCTCTGTCTTTTTGAAACGATCGTTTAGACCCTCTCGGAAACTGAAGCCTCATTTGTTACTGTTTTCTTTTCAACTCCTTGTTGAGCTGAATGTTGTACTAGGGTGAGCTGAGAAGCAGCCCTTTTCAAGTAGGGAAAACACGTTTACAAATGTGACTTTCACTCAGACATAGCCTTTCAAACGTTCCCTTATTTCCAGGCCCCTTTCGAGCTCTTTAAAGTCCGCTTCTTGAACTAAGCTTCAAGGTGTATTGGTACAAGTTGACTCACTGTTTAATTTGGAACTTGATGTGATCGGTTGCTACCCTTTTTGAATCGTCGTGTTTATCAAGTATTAATGACATTGGAATTTGCGTAATAATGATAATTGAAAGGACTGTCAAATTAACCTAAAAAGTTAACTTAAGTTCAAAGCGGTGCTTGGAAAAGCGTACTAGAATCCACGTGCCCACAATCCTTAATTAGGTTTTTACATGATAACGGTAAATGTTGAGAACTATTAAATATAATTAATTCTTTTTTTTTTCTTTTTTTTTTTGTTAACTTATTATAATTCGATTCGGCGCCTGCCAACTGTAGAATAATAAGCCTGTAATTATTCGAATTAGAAGACTCTATTTAATTACGGTTTTACTTAAATTTAAACGAACTAAAACTATAGCAACCGACTCAAAAATCGCTCATCCGCAGTTTTAAGAACACGCGATATTTTTCCGGACGCTTAAAACGTTTTTTATCCAATTTTGACATTTCCTGCCTTTTTCCAATAAAAGAAACGTTAGAAAGTTAAGTCAATCCCCTCTCCTGGAAATTCGCCCCTTTTCTTTTGTCTTATTTTGTGTTAATGTTGTTTTGCTATTTTTTTTAGACTGTTGCATATTAAAGGTCTCAATTGTAAATTTCAGGCATCATGCAGTTGAATTTTGCAGCATAAGAAAAATTATTCGTTCCTGTTTTAGGTTTTCTAAAACCCCGTTAAAATAGATTATTAGGGACCAAAATCAGAAAGAAGTCAGAAAAAAATTCACTTTTGCTCACTTATCACCCTCCACGGAGGATAAAGTGTCTCTTTTAAGGATTGCCCTTAGCCTCTCTCGGAAAAAGTTTACCTGAACAAAGTTTTCCCCCACCTCCTTGTTAAGCTGAGATACTTGGTAACCAGGAGGAACTAAGAAGCCGCCCAAAAGAAAGCTTTACAAATTTATAAAAACTATTCAAATGTGACTTACTGTAAAAGTTGATCGGTCTTTAAAACTTCTCCTTATTTTTTGGCCCTTTCTGTAAATTCTGCTTCTTGAACTTAGCTTCGAGGCATGTAGACGCTAGCTGTACGACTTATAATAAATGTGATCGGTTGCTACCCTTTATAATAGGGGTGTATTTATGGAATGGAATTTACATGATAACGGGAGGAAAAGGGACCGCCAAATCAACTAATTATAAGTATAATTAACTTAATTAGATTTGGTGGTTAGCAACTATACTGAATAAGCAACCTGCCAATACTCGTTAATTAGGGTTTAACTTGAATTTAAACAAGGTAATACCATAGTAACCAGAATAAAATTAGAACAAACAAACCTTTTTTGCTTAGAATTTTCTATTAGAATGGGATGGAAAGACTTAGAGATGGGGATTGCCAAAGTTAAAGCTCCCTCGACGTTTTTTCACTAACATTAGACAATTTTCCCATTTTTTAAAAACAGCAGACAACGTTAAATTATTATTTAAAGTCAAAACTCACTAGCACTGGAATGAAACTATTATGTTGCCTGTAGCATATGCGAAGAGCACCACCTCAGTTTCAGGCCAGTGATGTTAGATGCCCACAGAATTTTATCATATCGTTTCGGGGGACCGTGAGTGCAATCCTCATAGTTTCGTAATGCCGAGAATAAATACTGAAGTTGAGGTTTTCTGAATTATAGCGGAATTTTATAATGAGAATATGCATTTGGTCAAAAAGTATAATTTAACATTTTTGGTTTGATCTAATTTTGGTCCAGTCTGTGCCAAAACACTGAAAAACGATGAATAATGCCGTCTACTTGGAGAATTATATATTCACCGAAAAGCACCAATTTTCCTTCATTCCATCAATATATCGATGTGGTTAGGTAAACCGGATGTTGAAATTGAATTAAATATTTTTAATTCCACCACAATAAGAACATTGTGGTCTGAGATAATTGAAGTAATTGAGCCCAACTCGAAACACCAAATTAAAGTTTCGCAACTTTCAGGGCCAAATAAAAATAAAGACATCTGTTTCTATTATGTTGCTACAGGAAAAGAAATTAAACACTTCCTTTTATCCAATACAGTAATGCTATTTTCAGCACACCTTCATTGCGAAAACTAAAGGAAAGTTCGAACACATCCACCTTCGCAACTTGCTACAAATAGTTTCCTAGCTTTAAGATGTAAGTGAGAAAAGAAGGCATGCAGAAAGAAATAAACTGAAGGCGAGGCCATCGGTTGGAAAGAATACGTTATCAAGTTTTTAAGTATAAGAAGAAAAAATAAAAGCGTACAATATGAACAAATGTCATTCTGGCAACATTGTCAAGTTGATTTATTTTAAAGCATGGTTTTATTTGCACATATACATCATATTCTACTCAATTTAAATGTTGCTTACAGAAGCTATTATAACCTGCTTACTTCACTTAAAGTTGAAACATGGTTATTGAAAATTGTTTTATGCATAACAAGGTCCTCGGAGTAGCGGGCGGGAGGGGCACATGTTGGCTTGATCCCTTGAAAATTTGGCATCTTTTTTTCCATTCCCGGTTCATTAATAAATTCAATTGCTCCCTAAACCGTTTTGAGCCAAGTTCCTATTAATAGCTATAGCCAATATGTCCCTTGAGCGCTTATCAAAAAGTGAAGCTCAAACCATTTATATTTGCCCTAGATTTTTTTTAAAGCTTTGTGCTATTCCTGAAGACGTCGTTATTTGTATAGTGTAATCGTCCAGGTGAAAACTCTTAAAAAAACTGTTGTTGGTGACTGACGTTTCGACAACCTGAGCGGAAGTCATTTTCAAAGTCGCACTTTGCGAATCGAACAGAAGTGCCGTTCAAAATTTATTTCTGAGAGACCGCTGAAGCCTCGAGCCTACCCAAAGTTAAGGAAGGCCAGTTTTGCGGTATTTGGAGAGCACCCTGCCTCTTAAGGTGTTCTTAACAATAGCTTAAAAAGATAACTAAACTTTATTTTCCATTTCAATTTCGTAAAGGGAAACCAACTTACCATGCGCTATCTGAAACAGTCAGATTTTGACGGTGAAGTTGATTTTCCAATTTGTTTCAAAAAACAAATTGTCGTGTAAATAAAAAACCACAAAGCTTAAGTTAACTGAGCTTCAAAACTTTTGACTTTCAAAAAATTCTACTAATAGTTTCGCTTTAAAACCATCAACAAAGAGGCTATGCTGTCATCACATATATAGAAATTCGATATCATGAGCCCGAGACGTCAAAAAATAGATCGATGGAAGCAAAGCGTTACTCTCAGTATATACTCTCCCAGTTACGCTTATAGAGGCAAATATGGAAACAATTTATCGAGCAGTGTTGTGGATACTTGTATTCTGCAGTCACACATGGTCACAAGAAGGTGAGAAGATGATTACCCATTTTCTGGTTGCCTGAACCTAACTAAACAAGCTACATGCAATCTAGTGTTCCGTCCCCTTTTGTTTCTACCTCAAAACCAGTGCGAACAATAACAGTAAAATCGAACAATAACAGTGAAGTATTTAATAACGTAGTGGGTAAACACTGACATGTCTTAATTTGGATATATGACGTACAATTTTAGGTCAAAAAATTGGAGAAAGTGTCTGAGAGATACATTGCATGTAGCATGTACTATCTAATTTAACAATAGAGTGTTTCTGTCGAGGAACTATCGGCTGATAGTTGCCCCGCGGAAATTTGATGTTCTTAAAACAAATATTAGCCCGAGAAGCGAAGCTTCGAGGGCTAATATGCTAGTTTTAAGAACATCAAATTTCCAAGGGGCCACTATCAGACCGATAGTTCCGAGACAGAAACACTCTATTGTCTTTATTGTTCACCACTAAATTTTCTTCCGCGCGCACATACAAAAACAAGCATCGTAAATTATTTTTACTTTTGAGGATAAAAAACTCAATTGAAAGCCAAAATTTAACAAACGAAACAAAACCAGACGAGAAACCCACTAAATGCAGTGAATTTGGTTGGCTTTTTTTGTCTGCAGGCGGCTTGTTTACAAAAAACAGTCACGGGCGGGCACTATCGATCCGGGCATTTTTTCACGGGAGGGCACTATGGGCTGATAGTGCCCTCCGGCGGACGGGCACTATCGCGTCACGTGTTAAATTTAAACCAATCACAATCGGAAAAAATTTAGTGGTGAACTATAATTGTTGATACCTTGCCTAAGTAATAACAAAATAGGGCCGCGGTATGATAAATTGTAGGAAAGTACCGATATCATACACCAATTTGCTTTCATTATATTAATTTTAAATCCACGATAATTATATTTATCAATCAGTGATTTAGCATGCGTAGCACTGAAGCGTTTCCCCTAGGAACAATGAGCGTTTTCTGGCGCGGCCATAATTTGGAAAAAAAAATGGCATCACACGATATCATTCTTGCGCTTGCTTAAGTAGCAAGCGATATAAAATACAAGAAAGTTTTAAATGACATAGAAAAATATCGTGACAAAATTACGAAGCTCAGATTTGAAGTTGTCTAGTTCTCTAGATGCATTTTTTTAGCTGAGGATGTGGTCTAGAATATTTGCAAAATGTCACGGTGTCATCCCAAACCGTGTGCCAAATCACGATCGGTCTTTCGATCTTCCTGTCACATGCACAACTATTCTTTTAACCTCATCAGATTGTACAATAAATTAAAAAAAACATGGATCAATTATTAACACAAGGAGAATATTGTGCAAGCAATGTCAATAGTTTCAGAAAAGTTTGATTTTAGATATATTTTGATTCTGTGGTCATGAACCAAAAAAGATCGTTTTATAATACCATGCCAAATTTTGTTCGCTTCAGATTTTTTAGGTCATTAGTTCATATTTACATGAACAGAAGCACGTTTTGAAATAATTTGTCCTTTTTCTTAAATTTCTTTATTCGTGTGATTTCCATACATTTTTCAGTACGCCAGGAGTTTACAGATAACTGAAAAGAAGGAAAATGCGATTGCACCTTGCCCAACAGTAATTTCTCCTCCGGGGGGTTCTCCCTTATAAGGGCTTAATGGTGACGTGCGGCCCGATAGGGTATGGTTTTAAGCCTTTTTTGTCTTGAACGGTATCTAAGGGCCTGTTTACATGGAAGGCGGGTGCCCCGGCTAACCGAGTTACCCGGCTAACCGAGCTACCCTGGGCGAGCCAACTTTTCATACGTTTCTTAAGAAAACGTATTGAAGCCTTTACATGATAGAAGGGTAACCCGCCTTGCCGGGGCACTCGGTCTACTTGCCCGGGGCACCCTTCTAGGCGGGATAGCTTTTTGCCATGTAAACGGTTTTGGCCGAGCTATCCCGGCTTGCCGGGATAAGTTTTCGCGCGTGTTTTTAAACTAAATTTGAAGTTAATGGCATAAAATGTATAAATTCTGGACCCAAACAGTGCTATTTGATCAAAATTAGTTTTATCAGTCGGCTGGAAATATTTCTTTGAGCAACAGCTAATTAATTCGAAATTTTCGTGGGAATGATTATCCTACAAATTTAATTTCAATTTGGCGGCCAAAAACTGTTGAATTTCGATTGAATTTCGTCACAAATAAACGCAGTAAATTTCTGAGAACTTGTATATCAAATTAAAATAAGTTTGAAGACGAAAAGCCTTCATTATTCAGTAAAAAGTCATATTTTTCTTCAATCATTTGGAGTTACATTATTTTCCCACGCCGTGACACGCTTCAATGACGCTGTCTCATCTCGGGTAGAAGGGTTGTGAATTCTGCATGTAAAGGCGGGCTAGGTTTTATCCCTTCTAGCCGGGTAACTCGGTTAGCCGGGGCACCCTCCCTCCATGTAAACAGGCCCTATAAGTGGGGGTAATGGCCGTGAGGGAGGGGGGGGGGGGGGGGAGGTGTCAGTGGAGGGTATTCACGCGCAATTATTGAATAGAAGTACTTAGAAAGCGAACTATATTTTCAAATGGGATAGGTCGTGAATTGATGAAGAAATTCATTGGAAAAAAACGTGTTAACGCGTGAATTTTCGTTTCCAAAGAAAAAACCATAGTTTCTTAATCATATCGTGACTTGGATGTTCTGGCCGGAAGGTTTATGCAAAATCGAATTTGAAATCTTGTGAAGGAACGTTCTGGCTAAAATTACATTTCCGCTTTAACTTACAAAAGTTCTTTAAAATAGTTAAAAACTTAATACAGTGAGGCCCTTATAAATAACGGAAGTGGGATAGCGGCTCACGGAACAAAACAATTTCATAGCACGGAACAATCTGTGCTTCCACCCGACCGCAACTATGGAATAAGTATAGGCGAATACGACAGCACTTTGTCCAATGCCGGGAAAAGACTTCAATTTCTACTGTCATCTAGAATACCTTTCCCTAAATGAATCCTGAAGCATTTTAATCATCCTCTCTTCCCACAGTCACTGATCTCAAGCTCAAGTAAGTCGAACTAAAGGATTTGGGTGGGTGCTAGAGGGTCTCAATGGGGTTAGCCGTAATATGGCCAAACATTTAGCCGTGAGACGTAAAAACTGAAAAATGTAACGGTAACGTCCAAGCCCAGAAGTTCAGCCAAGGGTCATTTGACCTAAAATACTACTGCCTCCTTGAAAATAAAATAGGTTAGATTACTTTTTCATCCCACAATTTACAGTGCGACGCGCCTTACCGTGGGCACCCAACAAACGTTTTTACAAGTGTCATCTTGTAATATTTTACGTTTTCATTGCTTTTTGTTAATAAATACAAAGTATCTATTTGGTCGTATTCAACTTTACAAGGAGGCCTTTTAGTCAAACAAATAATAATATTTAGAGAGCACACTTGTAAAAAAAAGTTTGTTAGGTGGCCACGGTAAGGCGCGTCGCACTGTAAGACGCTAATATATGTTTTACAACAATGGAAATTAATTTTTAACTTTTTAAACAATAGAAATTGATTTTTAATAGTTCTGTTAACCGTTAAGGATAGAAATTAACCAATATTGATTATTCGTAAAAAAGACACAATATAAAACCGTAAAAGCCACCACCCCGTTAAAATCCCCGTACTACGGGTGTTTCTTATAGTCCTTTATTAACTCTCAAAACATAAACGAGTTTTTATATGCATGCATATAAAAGAAATAGTTTACATTGCGTCAGTTGTATGTTTATTTATTTTCCGTGTGGTTTTTAGGGTCAATTGATGGTTTCCACGTTTTGCACATCAGCCCTCTACACATTGCATGTTTGGCCTTGGTGAGGGCCAACGAGCTAGCCTGCGTAGCTGGCGGTTTTGTTTTGAACGCGTTTACTCGCGCGCCGGAGGGGGACATTGGGTGGAGGGTGCTGAATATGCACGCAGTACCGAAAAAGTGGCAAACACTGCAATATCGCAAAAACAAAATAGAAAATACCGCAATGTCATAGTTAACGGTTTCGTTGTGAACCCTGTTAGGGGTTTTAACCCGGGGGGGGGGGGGGAGGGTTGGGTACTCCCATAATTTGGCGCTATATAGGTATGTGCCGCAGGATAGGGTATGGTTTTTGAGGTTCTCGGGCCTTAAATAGGGTATCATTTTTGCTCCTTTTGGCATTTTGTTCCTGGTGTGATCCTTAGATAGGGTACCTAGATTCTATCAGCTTTGATAAACACCCAGCAAAACGAAAGAAAAGGTATCTTAAAACTGAACTATATCCGTTGAAGTATTAGTAAAGCGATTTTATAGAGATTTGCGTTTGGCCGATGCCGGTTAGCCGCTATTTGGGTCTTCACGGAACGCTTCTCCTCCCCTTGAATAGGGTGTTATTTTTCGGTTTTGGGCCTTAAAAGGGGTCTCAATTTACGCTTTATTTATCTTTAAACAGGG
>NC_135764.1:28340780-28389700 GCF_052425735.1 Oculina patagonica | reverse complement strand
CGCGAGGGATGGATGAACAGCTACTGAGAGTTTTGGCATCATGGAGTGATTCCCTTTCAAAATTGCGAAGAAACCTTGGTGGGCTGGTTGGACGCCACTGTAGTGATTGACAATAGTGATTGACACTTACGGACTTGATTGCGAAAGCAGTGTAGATATATGAGACATTGAGAATTAGGAATACAAAGATCAGCTATAATAAAGAAGTTTACGACATTACAGCCACCCCCTCCCCTCTTGTTGTTCCAAGGGTTAACTTTAACATAACTATCGTTCAAAATCTAAAATGTTAGGTCTTCAATGGCATGCTTAAACGAACATGTTTATCTTTAAACTGCATCCACCGAAGAACATCTAACATTTGATTAAGTTTTGACAACTTTTGAAATCGTTTTGACAATTTTCTGATGGCCTTCGTTTGAATTGCTCAATCAATTTCAACAACTGTTAGAGGCCAGATTGTTATGTTTCACGTTCACTCTTTGACAATTGTCAACACCGCCTCCCTAACCTTTTGCATTTCCATTGGACAGTTAAAACAGACGTCATCACAAAGTCATCCAAAAAAATTCAGTCAGTCAGTCAGTCAGTTAGACAAGACCAGACAAGGACAACAAAATCTAAAAAAGGGCTCAGACGGTAGAAAATAATCAAACCTATACTAGTACCCATCACAGGTCGACAAACGTTTTCAACACTTGTGCTAATTCCTTTTCGTTGTTTGGCTCCTGAATGTTTTTCTCCTGAGGTATTCGTGGAACTGTTCTTTCACAACTTTGGTCCATCTTTTTGTGTTTTCCAAGTCTCATCGTCCAGCAGTATTTCATTTTTTTGCTCGGTTAAAGAAACGAATCGACGAGCTTTGCTGTGTGCAAGGTGCCACTCACCATTGACATTGCTCTTGGAAATCATCCATTTCGCGCACAACCTACAGATTATTCAATAATCTGTTAGCAGATTAGAGAAATATCTTTTGGTTATGCTGACTCTCACTGTAAGCTCTTAGTCAATGAGAGAAAGATAGTGACTACTATGTGTACGCGCCAAACGCAGGCTCGACCTATAGCTTTGACGATGAGAAATTAATTGGTGACACCAGGCAACCTATTTTTGGACTTAGAATGGTTAACAGCAAGTGCGTTCCTGATAAGCATCAATAGAACTTATTAAAGAGGCTGTGTCTGTAATACTGGTCTGCCCGATCTGGCTTGTTAAATAGATTTCGCTCTTTTCTAGTGTGTTGCAAGACTTTCATGTACTTATACTAAAAACACAGTTCACTTGACCGGATCATTAATTTTTTCGAGTTTTTAAGGATTTTCGGTTCACCCGAACGAGCACTTGTAACGACCACTGTCAAGGCTTAAATTTACCACAACTTTGAAAATTAATTAAAAAAGAACTAACAACTTCTGTACCAAACAAACAATACAGCCTGTTAAATTATGTCTTTTTAATTTATCACACCACCTTTCACGAACATTGAGCTCGAATCAAGCTAGCAGCAAAACATTAACGACACCCCTATCACACACCTTGATGAAACACTTGAAAACGGCTCAGATTCAAACTTTATTTTTTAAAAAGTGAGGCGGTCTACTTCAATCAAACCAACGCAGCCGAAAAGTAGATGTAATAGAAAATGTTCCTATCGCAAAAAACCTTCTGGTATCGTTTTAATGAAATATTTACAGCTTTGTAAACTTGCCCAATTTCGAAGATCTTCATGTTTGCAGCCATTTTGAGGGACTCGTCAGGACGAGGAGTTTCATCAACTGGCCTCGCAGACATACCTCACACCTTCAGAAATAAACAAAGAATAGATATAAATACAGTGCAGTTCAACTGAAAGAGAATAAATCGTGTTTAAAAAGTTGTCATGTTGTTAGTTCTTTTTTAATTAATTTTCAAAGTTGTGGTAAATTTAAGCCTTGACAGTCAGTGGTCGTTACAAGTGCTCGTTCGGGTGAACCGAAAATCCTTAAAAACTCGAAAAAAAATAATAATCCGGTCAAGTGAATTGTGTTTTTAGTATAAGTACATGAAAGTCTTGCAACACACTAGAAAAGAGCGAAATCTATTTAACAAGCCAGATCGGGCAGACCAGTATTACAGACGCAGCCTCTTAAATATAATGTGTTCAGCGACAGAAACCCATTTGCTCAATAATTTTTTAACACCTGGAAATATGCTGCAAAATATGTCCCTAAATGTTGACGCACGGCGCTAACCTCTTTTTAAACTTAATGTGAGATGTTCGTTGTGTAAATTTGACCAAACAAACACGTAAAAAATAAGGCTAAGATAAGGGTTCGCCTTAATTCCCTTTAAAGTGTGACGGCAGTAAAGTGTGACAGGAGTGCAAAGTTTCAATATGAGTATAAATTACAACGAAGACAGTTTTCCGAACATACCCTGAAGACTGCTTAAGATCATCCTAGTAATGACAATTTAAGATATTTTATATTGAAAGGCCAAGGACACTATCTAAAGAATCGATTAAAGTATAGCCGAAGGCAGAGAAAAGTGTATTTTTAGATGTATTTTCGATAAGTAATCACATGCTTTTTCTAGTGCAATTTGAAGAATCTTCCCTAATTACTTGCTAATTTTTTAACCCTTTAACCGGCAGATTTCTGTGACTTTCTAAAGGTTTTTTCTGGGCTTATACATTCTGTAGAACTTCGTGATTGCATATAAGAAGTTCAAGTAAAAATGTGTGCTGTTTCGAAACACCGAGGGCTCAGATTTTTATTGTGACGTCAGTAGTCGGCAGTTGCTTCTTTCGTAGGCGAGCTGTTGGGCTTGGATTTGGCTCGTTTTGTGTTTATAAGTGATTTTTCGAGTCATTTTTTCACTGCAGAAGCCCCCAGGCTGGCATCATTAAGCTAGAATGGTGGGTAGAGGCCAGCATCTGAAAGAAACCAGAGGTGAGAGATGATTTTGTCTTGATTGGAACGCCAGAAATATTCGAATCGAAAGATGGCGGTTCATTGGTAAAGTTGTCTCTCTGGCCGTTCTGTGGGTGGATTCCAAGACCTGCCAAGGCATTTTGGACGAGTTCTGACTTCCAAAGAATGCAATCGGTGCAACATTTTGCCGGCAGGATTGGGTGGCTCGACACTTATAAAAAATATATGGAATGAAGGTAGGAAGCCTTTCATGCCGCCGCCATGACTGTTTTTCCCAAGCATCCCTTTCGGTCAGCAACGAGGAAATTACAGGTTTGCAAGCATAGCTCTAATCGAATAGTAATTGCTGAGTCTGCTGAATGATTGATGGGAAATTTCCTTGGTGAACGGAAGGGAATAGGGTTGAAGTTTGCTGCAAATGTATATTTTTGACGTCAGAATTATTTTTTCATTAAAAAAAAATGGAGGCAAAGATGTGTAGTTTTTGTTGTTGTCCTGTTACGTAGAAAACGGGCATTTTCAGATTTGCTGCTGACCAAACAACCATATGCAACAGAAATCAAGAGTTGTAGTCAGTTAGATGGCTTTTAAAGCTATGAAAATTATCACTTTGCCATAAAAAGCAGTCATTACTATCAGGTGCCCAGATATGTAAAAGCTAGAGATTTTTCAATCACTGCTGGTGTTTATCGTACACATATGTACGATTGCCGGTTAAAGGGTTAACCAAAAATATTTTTTGTCAGTCAATTCATCTTTCGAATTCGCAAACGACTCAAAAATGCAAAGCCCATCAACACCAGTCCTCATGCAAATCTCTGTGTCAACTTGACCGCAGGACAAGAAGTTGGAGGGGAGGGTAGATGGCAATACCCCTCAAAACCTTTATAATTATACCACAGCACAAAATTGAAGCAAGAGGAGTAAATAATTTGACATTGTAGCTTGGCCATAGACTTTATTAGGGCTCAATGCAATCATGAGGCTACAGTTACTTTAACTAAGGTGATCCAGTGTGACAGGAGTGCTGGTCACGTGACTAGCCCAGGCCCAAACTGCAACCCTAACCCAAAATCTAACCCTAACCCCAACAACTTAACCCTAACCCTAACCCACAAGCCCTGACCCTGCAACCCTAATCCATGCACCATTATAGGCTTGGTTTAACACTAGCTTTCACTCTGTCATGTTAAAAGTTGTGGTCACGTGACCTCTATTGTTCCCCTTAACCCTTTAACCGGCAGATTTCTGTGACTTTCTAAAGGTTTTTTCTGGGCTTATACATTCTGTAGAACTTCGTGATTGCATATAAGAAGTTCAAGTAAAAATGTGTGCTGTTTCGAAACACCGAGGGCTCAGATTTTTATTGTGACGTCAGTAGTCGGCAGTTGCTTCTTTCGTAGGCGAGCTGTTGGGCTTGGATTTGGCTCGTTTTGTGTTTATAAGTGATTTTTCGAGTCATTTTTTCACTGCAGAAGCCCCCAGGCTGGCATCATTAAGCTAGAATGGTGGGTAGAGGCCAGCATCTGAAAGAAACCAGAGGTGAGAGATGATTTTGTCTTGATTGGAACGCCAGAAATATTCGAATCGAAAGATGGCGGTTCATTGGTAAAGTTGTCTCTCTGGCCGTTCTGTGGGTGGATTCCAAGACCTGCCAAGGCATTTTGGACGAGTTCTGACTTCCAAAGAATGCAATCGGTGCAACATTTTGCCGGCAGGATTGGGTGGCTCGACACTTATAAAAAATATATGGAATGAAGGTAGGAAGCCTTTCATGCCGCCGCCATGACTGTTTTTCCCAAGCATCCCTTTCGGTCAGCAACGAGGAAATTACAGGTTTGCAAGCATAGCTCTAATCGAATAGTAATTGCTGAGTCTGCTGAATGATTGATGGGAAATTTCCTTGGTGAACGGAAGGGAATAGGGTTGAAGTTTGCTGCAAATGTATATTTTTGACGTCAGAATTATTTTTTCATTAAAAAAAAATGGAGGCAAAGATGTGTAGTTTTTGTTGTTGTCCTGTTACGTAGAAAACGGGCATTTTCAGATTTGCTGCTGACCAAACAACCATATGCAACAGAAATCAAGAGTTGTAGTCAGTTAGATGGCTTTTAAAGCTATGAAAATTATCACTTTGCCATAAAAAGCAGTCATTACTATCAGGTGCCCAGATATGTAAAAGCTAGAGATTTTTCAATCACTGCTGGTGTTTATCGTACACATATGTACGATTGCCGGTTAAAGGGTTAACCAAAAATATTTTTTGTCAGTCAATTCATCTTTCGAATTCGCAAACGACTCAAAAATGCAAAGCCCATCAACACCAGTCCTCATGCAAATCTCTGTGTCAACTTGACCGCAGGACAAGAAGTTGGAGGGGAGGGTAGATGGCAATACCCCTCAAAACCTTTATAATTATACCACAGCACAAAATTGAAGCAAGAGGAGTAAATAATTTGACATTGTAGCTTGGCCATAGACTTTATTAGGGCTCAATGCAATCATGAGGCTACAGTTACTTTAACTAAGGTGATCCAGTGTGACAGGAGTGCTGGTCACGTGACTAGCCCAGGCCCAAACTGCAACCCTAACCCAAAATCTAACCCTAACCCCAACAACTTAACCCTAACCCTAACCCACAAGCCCTGACCCTGCAACCCTAATCCATGCACCATTATAGGCTTGGTTTAACACTAGCTTTCACTCTGTCATGTTAAAAGTTGTGGTCACGTGACCTCTATTGTTCCCCTTAACCCTTTAACCGGCAGATTTCTGTGACTTTCTAAAGGTTTTTTCTGGGCTTATACATTCTGTAGAACTTCGTGATTGCATATAAGAAGTTCAAGTAAAAATGTGTGCTGTTTCGAAACACCGAGGGCTCAGATTTTTATTGTGACGTCAGTAGTCGGCAGTTGCTTCTTTCGTAGGCGAGCTGTTGGGCTTGGATTTGGCTCGTTTTGTGTTTATAAGTGATTTTTCGAGTCATTTTTTCACTGCAGAAGCCCCCAGGCTGGCATCATTAAGCTAGAATGGTGGGTAGAGGCCAGCATCTGAAAGAAACCAGAGGTGAGAGATGATTTTGTCTTGATTGGAACGCCAGAAATATTCGAATCGAAAGATGGCGGTTCATTGGTAAAGTTGTCTCTCTGGCCGTTCTGTGGGTGGATTCCAAGACCTGCCAAGGCATTTTGGACGAGTTCTGACTTCCAAAGAATGCAATCGGTGCAACATTTTGCCGGCAGGATTGGGTGGCTCGACACTTATAAAAAATATATGGAATGAAGGTAGGAAGCCTTTCATGCCGCCGCCATGACTGTTTTTCCCAAGCATCCCTTTCGGTCAGCAACGAGGAAATTACAGGTTTGCAAGCATAGCTCTAATCGAATAGTAATTGCTGAGTCTGCTGAATGATTGATGGGAAATTTCCTTGGTGAACGGAAGGGAATAGGGTTGAAGTTTGCTGCAAATGTATATTTTTGACGTCAGAATTATTTTTTCATTAAAAAAAAATGGAGGCAAAGATGTGTAGTTTTTGTTGTTGTCCTGTTACGTAGAAAACGGGCATTTTCAGATTTGCTGCTGACCAAACAACCATATGCAACAGAAATCAAGAGTTGTAGTCAGTTAGATGGCTTTTAAAGCTATGAAAATTATCACTTTGCCATAAAAAGCAGTCATTACTATCAGGTGCCCAGATATGTAAAAGCTAGAGATTTTTCAATCACTGCTGGTGTTTATCGTACACATATGTACGATTGCCGGTTAAAGGGTTAACCAAAAATATTTTTTGTCAGTCAATTCATCTTTCGAATTCGCAAACGACTCAAAAATGCAAAGCCCATCAACACCAGTCCTCATGCAAATCTCTGTGTCAACTTGACCGCAGGACAAGAAGTTGGAGGGGAGGGTAGATGGCAATACCCCTCAAAACCTTTATAATTATACCACAGCACAAAATTGAAGCAAGAGGAGTAAATAATTTGACATTGTAGCTTGGCCATAGACTTTATTAGGGCTCAATGCAATCATGAGGCTACAGTTACTTTAACTAAGGTGATCCAGTGTGACAGGAGTGCTGGTCACGTGACTAGCCCAGGCCCAAACTGCAACCCTAACCCAAAATCTAACCCTACCCCCAACAACTTAACCCTAACCCTAACCCACAAGCCCTGACCCTGCAACCCTAATCCATGCACCATTATAGGCTTGGTTTAACACTAGCTTTCACTCTGTCATGTTAAAAGTTGTGGTCACGTGACCTCTATTGTTCCCCTTAACCCTTTAACCGGCAGATTTCTGTGACTTTCTAAAGGTTTTTTCTGGGCTTATACATTCTGTAGAACTTCGTGATTGCATATAAGAAGTTCAAGTAAAAATGTGTGCTGTTTCGAAACACCGAGGGCTCAGATTTTTATTGTGACGTCAGTAGTCGGCAGTTGCTTCTTTCGTAGGCGAGCTGTTGGGCTTGGATTTGGCTCGTTTTGTGTTTATAAGTGATTTTTCGAGTCATTTTTTCACTGCAGAAGCCCCCAGGCTGGCATCATTAAGCTAGAATGGTGGGTAGAGGCCAGCATCTGAAAGAAACCAGAGGTGAGAGATGATTTTGTCTTGATTGGAACGCCAGAAATATTCGAATCGAAAGATGGCGGTTCATTGGTAAAGTTGTCTCTCTGGCCGTTCTGTGGGTGGATTCCAAGACCTGCCAAGGCATTTTGGACGAGTTCTGACTTCCAAAGAATGCAATCGGTGCAACATTTTGCCGGCAGGATTGGGTGGCTCGACACTTATAAAAAATATATGGAATAAAGGTAGGAAGCCTTTCATGCCGCCGCCATGACTGTTTTTCCCAAGCATCCCTTTCGGTCAGCAACGAGGAAATTACAGGTTTGCAAGCATAGCTCTAATCGAATAGTAATTGCTGAGTCTGCTGAATGATTGATGGGAAATTTCCTTGGTGAACGGAAGGGAATAGGGTTGAAGTTTGCTGCAAATGTATATTTTTGAAGTCAGAATTATTTTTTCATTAAAAAAAAATGGAGGCAAAGATGTGTAGTTTTTGTTGTTGTCCTGTTACGTAGAAAACGGGCATTTTCAGATTTGCTGCTGACCAAACAACCATATGCAACAGAAATCAAGAGTTGTAGTCAGTTAGTTGGCTTTTAAAGCTATGAAAATTATCACTTTGCCATAAAAAGCAGTCATTACTATCATGTGCCCAGATATGTAAAAGCTAGAGATTTTTCAATCACTGCTGGTGTTTATCGTACACATATGTACGATTGCCGGTTAAAGGGTTAACCAAAAATATTTTTTGTCAGTCAATTCATCTTTCGAATTCGCAAACGACTCAAAAATGCAAAGCCCATCAACACCAGTCCTCATGCAAATCTCTGTGTCAACTTTACCGCAGGACAAGAAGTTGGAGGGGAGGGTAGATGGCAATACCCCTCAAAACCTTTATAATTATACCACAGCACAAAATTGAAGCAAGAGGAGTAAATAATTTGACATTGTAGCTTGGCCAGAGACTTCATTAGGGCTCAATGCAATCATAAGGCTACAGTTACTTTAACTAAGGTGATCCAGTGTGGCAGGAGTGCTGGTCACGTGACTAGCCCAGGCCCAAACTGCAACCCTAACCCAAAATCTAACCCTAACCCCAACAACTTAACCCTAACCCTAACCCACAAGCCCTGACCCTGCAACCCTAATCCATGCACCATTATAGGCTTGGTTTAACACTAGCTTTCACTCTGTCATGTTAAAAGTTGTGGTCACGTGACCTCTATTGTTCCCCTTAACCCTTTAACCGGCAGATTTCTGTGACTTTCTAAAGGTTTTTTCTGGGCTTATACATTCTGTAGAACTTCGTGATTGCATATAAGAAGTTCAAGTAAAAATGTGTGCTGTTTCGAAACACCGAGGGCTCAGATTTTTATTGTGACGTCAGTAGTCGGCAGTTGCTTCTTTCGTAGGCGAGCTGTTGGGCTTGGATTTGGCTCGTTTTGTGTTTATAAGTGATTTTTCGAGTCATTTTTTCACTGCAGAAGCCCCCAGGCTGGCATCATTAAGCTAGAATGGTGGGTAGAGGCCAGCATCTGAAAGAAACCAGAGGTGAGAGATGATTTTGTCTTGATTGGAACGCCAGAAATATTCGAATCGAAAGATGGCGGTTCATTGGTAAAGTTGTCTCTCTGGCCGTTCTGTGGGTGGATTCCAAGACCTGCCAAGGCATTTTGGACGAGTTCTGACTTCCAAAGAATGCAATCGGTGCAACATTTTGCCGGCAGGATTGGGTGGCTCGACACTTATAAAAAATATATGGAATAAAGGTAGGAAGCCTTTCATGCCGCCGCCATGACTGTTTTTCCCAAGCATCCCTTTCGGTCAGCAACGAGGAAATTACAGGTTTGCAAGCATAGCTCTAATCGAATAGTAATTGCTGAGTCTGCTGAATGATTGATGGGAAATTTCCTTGGTGAACGGAAGGGAATAGGGTTGAAGTTTGCTGCAAATGTATATTTTTGAAGTCAGAATTATTTTTTCATTAAAAAAAAATGGAGGCAAAGATGTGTAGTTTTTGTTGTTGTCCTGTTACGTAGAAAACGGGCATTTTCAGATTTGCTGCTGACCAAACAACCATATGCAACAGAAATCAAGAGTTGTAGTCAGTTAGTTGGCTTTTAAAGCTATGAAAATTATCACTTTGCCATAAAAAGCAGTCATTACTATCAGGTGCCCAGATATGTAAAAGCTAGAGATTTTTCAATCACTGCTGGTGTTTATCGTACACATATGTACGATTGCCGGTTAAAGGGTTAACCAAAAATATTTTTTGTCAGTCAATTCATCTTTCGAATTCGCAAACGACTCAAAAATGCAAAGCCCATCAACACCAGTCCTCATGCAAATCTCTGTGTCAACTTTACCGCAGGACAAGAAGTTGGAGGGGAGGGTAGATGGCAATACCCCTCAAAACCTTTATAATTATACCACAGCACAAAATTGAAGCAAGAGGAGTAAATAATTTGACATTGTAGCTTGGCCAGAGACTTCATTAGGGCTCAATGCAATCATGAGGCTACAGTTACTTTAACTAAGGTGATCCAGTGTGGCAGGAGTGCTGGTCACGTGACTAGCCCAGGCCCAAACTGCAACCCTAACCCAAAATCTAACCCTAACCCCAACAACTTAACCCTAACCCTAACCCACAAGCCCTGACCCTGCAACCCTAATCCATGCACCATTATAGGCTTGGTTTAACACTAGCTTTCACTCTGTCATGTTAAAAGTTGTGGTCACGTGACCTCTATTGTTCCCCTTAACCCTTTAACCGGCAGATTTCTGTGACTTTCTAAAGGTTTTTTCTGGGCTTATACATTCTGTAGAACTTCGTGATTGCATATAAGAAGTTCAAGTAAAAATGTGTGCTGTTTCGAAACACCGAGGGCTCAGATTTTTATTGTGACGTCAGTAGTCGGCAGTTGCTTTTTTCGTAGGCGAGCTGTTGGGCTTGGATTTGGCTCGTTTTGTGTTTATAAGTGATTTTTCGAGTCATTTTTTCACTGCAGAAGCCCCCAGGCTGGCATCATTAAGCTAGAATGGTGGGTAGAGGCCAGCATCTGAAAGAAACCAGAGGTGAGAGATGATTTTGTCTTGATTGGAACGCCAGAAATATTCGAATCGAAAGATGGCGGTTCATTGGTAAAGTTGTCTCTCTGGCCGTTCTGTGGGTGGATTCCAAGACCTGCCAAGGCATTTTGGACGAGTTCTGACTTCCAAAGAATGCAATCGGTGCAACATTTTGCCGGCAGGATTGGGTGGCTCGACACTTATAAAAAATATATGGAATGAAGGTAGGAAGCCTTTCATGCCGCCGCCATGACTGTTTTTCCCAAGCATCCCTTTCGGTCAGCAACGAGGAAATTACAGGTTTGCAAGCATAGCTCTAATCGAATAGTAATTGCTGAGTCTGCTGAATGATTGATGGGAAATTTCCTTGGTGAACGGAAGGGAATAGGGTTGAAGTTTGCTGCAAATGTATATTTTTGAAGTCAGAATTATTTTTTCATTAAAAAAAAATGGAGGCAAAGATGTGTAGTTTTTGTTGTTGTCCTGTTACGTAGAAAACGGGCATTTTCAGATTTGCTGCTGACCAAACAACCATATGCAACAGAAATCAAGAGTTGTAGTCAGTTAGATGGCTTTTAAAGCTATGAAAATTATCACTTTGCCATAAAAAGCAGTCATTACTATCATGTGCCCAGATATGTAAAAGCTAGAGATTTTTCAATCACTGCTGGTGTTTATCGTACACATATGTACGATTGCCGGTTAAAGGGTTAACCAAAAATATTTTTTGTCAGTCAATTCATCTTTCGAATTCGCAAACGACTCAAAAATGCAAAGCCCATCAACACCAGTCCTCATGCAAATCTCTGTGTCAACTTTACCGCAGGACAAGAAGTTGGAGGGGAGGGTAGATGGCAATACCCCTCAAAACCTTTATAATTATACCACAGCACAAAATTGAAGCAAGAGGAGTAAATAATTTGACATTGTAGCTTGGCCAGAGACTTCATTAGGGCTCAATGCAATCATAAGGCTACAGTTACTTTAACTAAGGTGATCCAGTGTGGCAGGAGTGCTGGTCACGTGACTAGCCCAGGCCCAAACTGCAACCCTAACCCAAAATCTAACCCTACCCCCAACAACTTAACCCTAACCCTAACCCACAAGCCCTGACCCTGCAACCCTAATCCATGCACCATTATAGGCTTGGTTTAACACTAGCTTTCACTCTGTCATGTTAAAAGTTGTGGTCACGTGACCTCTATTGTTCCCCTTAACCCTTTAACCGGCAGATTTCTGTGACTTTCTAAAGGTTTTTTCTGGGCTTATACATTCTGTAGAACTTCGTGATTGCATATAAGAAGTTCAAGTAAAAATGTGTGCTGTTTCGAAACACCGAGGGCTCAGATTTTTATTGTGACGTCAGTAGTCGGCAGTTGCTTTTTTCGTAGGCGAGCTGTTGGGCTTGGATTTGGCTCGTTTTGTGTTTATAAGTGATTTTTCGAGTCATTTTTTCACTGCAGAAGCCCCCAGGCTGGCATCATTAAGCTAGAATGGTGGGTAGAGGCCAGCATCTGAAAGAAACCAGAGGTGAGAGATGATTTTGTCTTGATTGGAACGCCAGAAATATTCGAATCGAAAGATGGCGGTTCATTGGTAAAGTTGTCTCTCTGGCCGTTCTGTGGGTGGATTCCAAGACCTGCCAAGGCATTTTGGACGAGTTCTGACTTCCAAAGAATGCAATCGGTGCAACATTTTGCCGGCAGGATTGGGTGGCTCGACACTTATAAAAAATATATGGAATAAAGGTAGGAAGCCTTTCATGCCGCCGCCATGACTGTTTTTCCCAAGCATCCCTTTCGGTCAGCAACGAGGAAATTACAGGTTTGCAAGCATAGCTCTAATCGAATAGTAATTGCTGAGTCTGCTGAATGATTGATGGGAAATTTCCTTGGTGAACGGAAGGGAATAGGGTTGAAGTTTGCTGCAAATGTATATTTTTGAAGTCAGAATTATTTTTTCATTAAAAAAAAATGGAGGCAAAGATGTGTAGTTTTTGTTGTTGTCCTGTTACGTAGAAAACGGGCATTTTCAGATTTGCTGCTGACCAAACAACCATATGCAACAGAAATCAAGAGTTGTAGTCAGTTAGATGGCTTTTAAAGCTATGAAAATTATCACTTTGCCATAAAAAGCAGTCATTACTATCATGTGCCCAGATATGTAAAAGCTAGAGATTTTTCAATCACTGCTGGTGTTTATCGTACACATATGTACGATTGCCGGTTAAAGGGTTAACCAAAAATATTTTTTGTCAGTCAATTCATCTTTCGAATTCGCAAACGACTCAAAAATGCAAAGCCCATCAACACCAGTCCTCATGCAAATCTCTGTGTCAACTTTACCGCAGGACAAGAAGTTGGAGGGGAGGGTAGATGGCAATACCCCTCAAAACCTTTATAATTATACCACAGCACAAAATTGAAGCAAGAGGAGTAAATAATTTGACATTGTAGCTTGGCCATAGACTTTATTAGGGCTCAATGCAATCATGAGGCTACAGTTACTTTAACTAAGGTGATCCAGTGTGGCAGGAGTGCTGGTCACGTGACTAGCCCAGGCCCAAACTGCAACCCTAACCCAAAATCTAACCCTAACCCCAACAACTTAACCCTAACCCTAACCCACAAGCCCTGACCCTGCAACCCTAATCCATGCACCATTATAGGCTTGGTTTAACACTAGCTTTCACTCTGTCATGTTAAAAGTTGTGGTCACGTGACCTCTATTGTTCCCCTTAACCCTTTAACCGGCAGATTTCTGTGACTTTCTAAAGGTTTTTTCTGGGCTTATACATTCTGTAGAACTTCGTGATTGCATATAAGAAGTTCAAGTAAAAATGTGTGCTGTTTCGAAACACCGAGGGCTCAGATTTTTATTGTGACGTCAGTAGTCGGCAGTTGCTTTTTTCGTAGGCGAGCTGTTGGGCTTGGATTTGGCTCGTTTTGTGTTTATAAGTGATTTTTCGAGTCATTTTTTCACTGCAGAAGCCCCCAGGCTGGCATCATTAAGCTAGAATGGTGGGTAGAGGCCAGCATCTGAAAGAAACCAGAGGTGAGAGATGATTTTGTCTTGATTGGAACGCCAGAAATATTCGAATCGAAAGATGGCGGTTCATTGGTAAAGTTGTCTCTCTGGCCGTTCTGTGGGTGGATTCCAAGACCTGCCAAGGCATTTTGGACGAGTTCTGACTTCCAAAGAATGCAATCGGTGCAACATTTTGCCGGCAGGATTGGGTGGCTCGACACTTATAAAAAATATATGGAATAAAGGTAGGAAGCCTTTCATGCCGCCGCCATGACTGTTTTTCCCAAGCATCCCTTTCGGTCAGCAACGAGGAAATTACAGGTTTGCAAGCATAGCTCTAATCGAATAGTAATTGCTGAGTCTGCTGAATGATTGATGGGAAATTTCCTTGGTGAACGGAAGGGAATAGGGTTGAAGTTTGCTGCAAATGTATATTTTTGACGTCAGAATTATTTTTTCATTAAAAAAAATGGAGGCAAAGATGTGTAGTTTTTGTTGTTGTCCTGTTACGTAGAAAACGGGCATTTTCAGATTTGCTGCTGACCAAACAACCATATGCAACAGAAATCAAGAGTTGTAGTCAGTTAGTTGGCTTTTAAAGCTATGAAAATTATCACTTTGCCATAAAAAGCAGTCATTACTATCATGTGCCCAGATATGTAAAAGCTAGAGATTTTTCAATCACTGCTGGTGTTTATCGTACACATATGTACGATTGCCGGTTAAAGGGTTAACCAAAAATATTTTTTGTCAGTCAATTCATCTTTCGAATTCGCAAACGACTCAAAAATGCAAAGCCCATCAACACCAGTCCTCATGCAAATCTTTGTGTCAACTTTACCGCAGGACAAGAAGTTGGAGGGGAGGGTAGATGGCAATACCCCTCAAAACCTTTATAATTATACCACAGCACAAAATTGAAGCAAGAGGAGTAAATAATTTGACATTGTAGCTTGGCCAGAGACTTTATTAGGGCTCAATGCAATCATAAGGCTACAGTTACTTTAACTAAGGTGATCCAGTGTGGCAGGAGTGCTGGTCACGTGACTAGCCCAGGCCCAAACTGCAACCCTAACCCAAAATCTAACCCTACCCCCAACAACTTAACCCTAACCCTAACCCACAAGCCCTGACCCTGCAACCCTAATCCATGCACCATTATAGGCTTGGTTTAACACTAGCTTTCACTCTGTCATGTTAAAAGTTGTGGTCACGTGACCTCTATTGTTCCCCTTAACCCTTTAACCGGCAGATTTCTGTGACTTTCTAAAGGTTTTTTCTGGGCTTATACATTCTGTAGAACTTCGTGATTGCATATAAGAAGTTCAAGTAAAAATGTGTGCTGTTTCGAAACACCGAGGGCTCAGATTTTTATTGTGACGTCAGTAGTCGGCAGTTGCTTCTTTCGTAGGCGAGCTGTTGGGCTTGGATTTGGCTCGTTTTGTGTTTATAAGTGATTTTTCGAGTCATTTTTTCACTGCAGAAGCCCCCAGGCTGGCATCATTAAGCTAGAATGGTGGGTAGAGGCCAGCATCTGAAAGAAACCAGAGGTGAGAGATGATTTTGTCTTGATTGGAACGCCAGAAATATTCGAATCGAAAGATGGCGGTTCATTGGTAAAGTTGTCTCTCTGGCCGTTCTGTGGGTGGATTCCAAGACCTGCCAAGGCATTTTGGACGAGTTCTGACTTCCAAAGAATGCAATCGGTGCAACATTTTGCCGGCAGGATTGGGTGGCTCGACACTTATAAAAAATATATGGAATGAAGGTAGGAAGCCTTTCATGCCGCCGCCATGACTGTTTTTCCCAAGCATCCCTTTCGGTCAGCAACGAGGAAATTACAGGTTTGCAAGCATAGCTCTAATCGAATAGTAATTGCTGAGTCTGCTGAATGATTGATGGGAAATTTCCTTGGTGAACGGAAGGGAATAGGGTTGAAGTTTGCTGCAAATGTATATTTTTGACGTCAGAATTATTTTTTCATTAAAAAAAATGGAGGCAAAGATGTGTAGTTTTTGTTGTTGTCCTGTTACGTAGAAAACGGGCATTTTCAGATTTGCTGCTGACCAAACAACCATATGCAACAGAAATCAAGAGTTGTAGTCAGTTAGTTGGCTTTTAAAGCTATGAAAATTATCACTTTGCCATAAAAAGCAGTCATTACTATCATGTGCCCAGATATGTAAAAGCTAGAGATTTTTCAATCACTGCTGGTGTTTATCGTACACATATGTACGATTGCCGGTTAAAGGGTTAACCAAAAATATTTTTTGTCAGTCAATTCATCTTTCGAATTCGCAAACGACTCAAAAATGCAAAGCCCATCAACACCAGTCCTCATGCAAATCTCTGTGTCAACTTTACCGCAGGACAAGAAGTTGGAGGGGAGGGTAGATGGTAATACCCCTCAAAACCTTTATAATTATACCACAGCACAAAATTGAAGCAAGAGGAGTAAATAATTTGACATTGTAGCTTGGCCATAGACTTTATTAGGGCTCAATGCAATCATGAGGCTACAGTTACTTTAACTAAGGTGATCCAGTGTGGCAGGAGTGCTGGTCACGTGACTAGCCCAGGCCCAAACTGCAACCCTAACCCAAAATCTAACCCTAACCCCAACAACTTAACCCTAACCCTAACCCACAAGCCCTGACCCTGCAACCCTAATCCATGCACCATTATAGGCTTGGTTTAACACTAGCTTTCACTCTGTCATGTTAAAAGTTGTGGTCACGTGACCTCTATTGTTCCCCTTAACCCTTTAACCGGCAGATTTCTGTGACTTTCTAAAGGTTTTTTCTGGGCTTATACATTCTGTAGAACTTCGTGATTGCATATAAGAAGTTCAAGTAAAAATGTGTGCTGTTTCGAAACACCGAGGGCTCAGATTTTTATTGTGACGTCAGTAGTCGGCAGTTGCTTCTTTCGTAGGCGAGCTGTTGGGCTTGGATTTGGCTCGTTTTGTGTTTATAAGTGATTTTTCGAGTCATTTTTTCACTGCAGAAGCCCCCAGGCTGGCATCATTAAGCTAGAATGGTGGGTAGAGGCCAGCATCTGAAAGAAACCAGAGGTGAGAGATGATTTTGTCTTGATTGGAACGCCAGAAATATTCGAATCGAAAGATGGCGGTTCATTGGTAAAGTTGTCTCTCTGGCCGTTCTGTGGGTGGATTCCAAGACCTGCCAAGGCATTTTGGACGAGTTCTGACTTCCAAAGAATGCAATCGGTGCAACATTTTGCCGGCAGGATTGGGTGGCTCGACACTTATAAAAAATATATGGAATGAAGGTAGGAAGCCTTTCATGCCGCCGCCATGACTGTTTTTCCCAAGCATCCCTTTCGGTCAGCAACGAGGAAATTACAGGTTTGCAAGCATAGCTCTAATCGAATAGTAATTGCTGAGTCTGCTGAATGATTGATGGGAAATTTCCTTGGTGAACGGAAGGGAATAGGGTTGAAGTTTGCTGCAAATGTATATTTTTGAAGTCAGAATTATTTTTTCATTAAAAAAAATGGAGGCAAAGATGTGTAGTTTTTGTTGTTGTCCTGTTACGTAGAAAACGGGCATTTTCAGATTTGCTGCTGACCAAACAACCATATGCAACAGAAATCAAGAGTTGTAGTCAGTTAGATGGCTTTTAAAGCTATGAAAATTATCACTTTGCCATAAAAAGCAGTCATTACTATCATGTGCCCAGATATGTAAAAGCTAGAGATTTTTCAATCACTGCTGGTGTTTATCGTACACATATGTACGATTGCCGGTTAAAGGGTTAACCAAAAATATTTTTTGTCAGTCAATTCATCTTTCGAATTCGCAAACGACTCAAAAATGCAAAGCCCATCAACACCAGTCCTCATGCAAATCTCTGTGTCAACTTTACCGCAGGACAAGAAGTTGGAGGGGAGGGTAGATGGCAATACCCCTCAAAACCTTTATAATTATACCACAGCACAAAATTGAAGCAAGAGGAGTAAATAATTTGACATTGTAGCTTGGCCATAGACTTTATTAGGGCTCAATGCAATCATGAGGCTACAGTTACTTTAACTAAGGTGATCCAGTGTGGCAGGAGTGCTGGTCACGTGACTAGCCCAGGCCCAAACTGCAACCCTAACCCAAAATCTAACCCTACCCCCAACAACTTAACCCTAACCCTAACCCACAAGCCCTGACCCTGCAACCCTAATCCATGCACCATTATAGGCTTGGTTTAACACTAGCTTTCACTCTGTCATGTTAAAAGTTGTGGTCACGTGACCTCTATTGTTCCCCTTAACCCTTTAACCGGCAGATTTCTGTGACTTTCTAAAGGTTTTTTCTGGGCTTATACATTCTGTAGAACTTCGTGATTGCATATAAGAAGTTCAAGTAAAAATGTGTGCTGTTTCGAAACACCGAGGGCTCAGATTTTTATTGTGACGTCAGTAGTCGGCAGTTGCTTCTTTCGTAGGCGAGCTGTTGGGCTTGGATTTGGCTCGTTTTGTGTTTATAAGTGATTTTTCGAGTCATTTTTTCACTGCAGAAGCCCCCAGGCTGGCATCATTAAGCTAGAATGGTGGGTAGAGGCCAGCATCTGAAAGAAACCAGAGGTGAGAGATGATTTTGTCTTGATTGGAACGCCAGAAATATTCGAATCGAAAGATGGCGGTTCATTGGTAAAGTTGTCTCTCTGGCCGTTCTGTGGGTGGATTCCAAGACCTGCCAAGGCATTTTGGACGAGTTCTGACTTCCAAAGAATGCAATCGGTGCAACATTTTGCCGGCAGGATTGGGTGGCTCGACACTTATAAAAAATATATGGAATGAAGGTAGGAAGCCTTTCATGCCGCCGCCATGACTGTTTTTCCCAAGCATCCCTTTCGGTCAGCAACGAGGAAATTACAGGTTTGCAAGCATAGCTCTAATCGAATAGTAATTGCTGAGTCTGCTGAATGATTGATGGGAAATTTCCTTGGTGAACGGAAGGGAATAGGGTTGAAGTTTGCTGCAAATGTATATTTTTGACGTCAGAATTATTTTTTCATTAAAAAAAAATGGAGGCAAAGATGTGTAGTTTTTGTTGTTGTCCTGTTACGTAGAAAACGGGCATTTTCAGATTTGCTGCTGACCAAACAACCATATGCAACAGAAATCAAGAGTTGTAGTCAGTTAGTTGGCTTTTAAAGCTATGAAAATTATCACTTTGCCATAAAAAGCAGTCATTACTATCAGGTGCCCAGATATGTAAAAGCTAGAGATTTTTCAATCACTGCTGGTGTTTATCGTACACATATGTACGATTGCCGGTTAAAGGGTTAACCAAAAATATTTTTTGTCAGTCAATTCATCTTTCGAATTCGCAAACGACTCAAAAATGCAAAGCCCATCAACACCAGTCCTCATGCAAATCTCTGTGTCAACTTGACCGCAGGACAAGAAGTTGGAGGGGAGGGTAGATGGTAATACCCCTCAAAACCTTTATAATTATACCACAGCACAAAATTGAAGCAAGAGGAGTAAATAATTTGACATTGTAGCTTGGCCATAGACTTTATTAGGGCTCAATGCAATCATGAGGCTACAGTTACTTTAACTAAGGTGATCCAGTGTGACAGGAGTGCTGGTCACGTGACTAGCCCAGGCCCAAACTGCAACCCTAACCCAAAATCTAACCCTAACCCCAACAACTTAACCCTAACCCTAACCCACAAGCCCTGACCCTGCAACCCTAATCCATGCACCATTATAGGCTTGGTTTAACACTAGCTTTCACTCTGTCATGTTAAAAGTTGTGGTCACGTGACCTCTATTGTTCCCCTTAACCCTTTAACCGGCAGATTTCTGTGACTTTCTAAAGGTTTTTTCTGGGCTTATACATTCTGTAGAACTTCGTGATTGCATATAAGAAGTTCAAGTAAAAATGTGTGCTGTTTCGAAACACCGAGGGCTCAGATTTTTATTGTGACGTCAGTAGTCGGCAGTTGCTTTTTTCGTAGGCGAGCTGTTGGGCTTGGATTTGGCTCGTTTTGTGTTTATAAGTGATTTTTCGAGTCATTTTTTCACTGCAGAAGCCCCCAGGCTGGCATCATTAAGCTAGAATGGTGGGTAGAGGCCAGCATCTGAAAGAAACCAGAGGTGAGAGATGATTTTGTCTTGATTGGAACGCCAGAAATATTCGAATCGAAAGATGGCGGTTCATTGGTAAAGTTGTCTCTCTGGCCGTTCTGTGGGTGGATTCCAAGACCTGCCAAGGCATTTTGGACGAGTTCTGACTTCCAAAGAATGCAATCGGTGCAACATTTTGCCGGCAGGATTGGGTGGCTCGACACTTATAAAAAATATATGGAATGAAGGTAGGAAGCCTTTCATGCCGCCGCCATGACTGTTTTTCCCAAGCATCCCTTTCGGTCAGCAACGAGGAAATTACAGGTTTGCAAGCATAGCTCTAATCGAATAGTAATTGCTGAGTCTGCTGAATGATTGATGGGAAATTTCCTTGGTGAACGGAAGGGAATAGGGTTGAAGTTTGCTGCAAATGTATATTTTTGACGTCAGAATTATTTTTTCATTAAAAAAAATGGAGGCAAAGATGTGTAGTTTTTGTTGTTGTCCTGTTACGTAGAAAACGGGCATTTTCAGATTTGCTGCTGACCAAACAACCATATGCAACAGAAATCAAGAGTTGTAGTCAGTTAGATGGCTTTTAAAGCTATGAAAATTATCACTTTGCCATAAAAAGCAGTCATTACTATCAGGTGCCCAGATATGTAAAAGCTAGAGATTTTTCAATCACTGCTGGTGTTTATCGTACACATATGTACGATTGCCGGTTAAAGGGTTAACCAAAAATATTTTTTGTCAGTCAATTCATCTTTCGAATTCGCAAACGACTCAAAAATGCAAAGCCCATCAACACCAGTCCTCATGCAAATCTCTGTGTCAACTTTACCGCAGGACAAGAAGTTGGAGGGGAGGGTAGATGGCAATACCCCTCAAAACCTTTATAATTATACCACAGCACAAAATTGAAGCAAGAGGAGTAAATAATTTGACATTGTAGCTTGGCCATAGACTTTATTAGGGCTCAATGCAATCATGAGGCTACAGTTACTTTAACTAAGGTGATCCAGTGTGACAGGAGTGCTGGTCACGTGACTAGCCCAGGCCCAAACTGCAACCCTAACCCAAAATCTAACCCTAACCCCAACAACTTAACCCTAACCCTAACCCACAAGCCCTGACCCTGCAACCCTAATCCATGCACCATTATAGGCTTGGTTTAACACTAGCTTTCACTCTGTCATGTTAAAAGTTGTGGTCACGTGACCTCTATTGTTCCCCTTAACCCTTTAACCGGCAGATTTCTGTGACTTTCTAAAGGTTTTTTCTGGGCTTATACATTCTGTAGAACTTCGTGATTGCATATAAGAAGTTCAAGTAAAAATGTGTGCTGTTTCGAAACACCGAGGGCTCAGATTTTTATTGTGACGTCAGTAGTCGGCAGTTGCTTCTTTCGTAGGCGAGCTGTTGGGCTTGGATTTGGCTCGTTTTGTGTTTATAAGTGATTTTTCGAGTCATTTTTTCACTGCAGAAGCCCCCAGGCTGGCATCATTAAGCTAGAATGGTGGGTAGAGGCCAGCATCTGAAAGAAACCAGAGGTGAGAGATGATTTTGTCTTGATTGGAACGCCAGAAATATTCGAATCGAAAGATGGCGGTTCATTGGTAAAGTTGTCTCTCTGGCCGTTCTGTGGGTGGATTCCAAGACCTGCCAAGGCATTTTGGACGAGTTCTGACTTCCAAAGAATGCAATCGGTGCAACATTTTGCCGGCAGGATTGGGTGGCTCGACACTTATAAAAAATATATGGAATGAAGGTAGGAAGCCTTTCATGCCGCCGCCATGACTGTTTTTCCCAAGCATCCCTTTCGGTCAGCAACGAGGAAATTACAGGTTTGCAAGCATAGCTCTAATCGAATAGTAATTGCTGAGTCTGCTGAATGATTGATGGGAAATTTCCTTGGTGAACGGAAGGGAATAGGGTTGAAGTTTGCTGCAAATGTATATTTTTGACGTCAGAATTATTTTTTCATTAAAAAAAAATGGAGGCAAAGATGTGTAGTTTTTGTTGTTGTCCTGTTACGTAGAAAACGGGCATTTTCAGATTTGCTGCTGACCAAACAACCATATGCAACAGAAATCAAGAGTTGTAGTCAGTTAGATGGCTTTTAAAGCTATGAAAATTATCACTTTGCCATAAAAAGCAGTCATTACTATCAGGTGCCCAGATATGTAAAAGCTAGAGATTTTTCAATCACTGCTGGTGTTTATCGTACACATATGTACGATTGCCGGTTAAAGGGTTAACCAAAAATATTTTTTGTCAGTCAATTCATCTTTCGAATTCGCAAACGACTCAAAAATGCAAAGCCCATCAACACCAGTCCTCATGCAAATCTCTGTGTCAACTTGACCGCAGGACAAGAAGTTGGAGGGGAGGGTAGATGGCAATACCCCTCAAAACCTTTATAATTATACCACAGCACAAAATTGAAGCAAGAGGAGTAAATAATTTGACATTGTAGCTTGGCCATAGACTTTATTAGGGCTCAATGCAATCATGAGGCTACAGTTACTTTAACTAAGGTGATCCAGTGTGACAGGAGTGCTGGTCACGTGACTAGCCCAGGCCCAAACTGCAACCCTAACCCAAAATCTAACCCTAACCCCAACAACTTAACCCTAACCCTAACCCACAAGCCCTGACCCTGCAACCCTAATCCATGCACCATTATAGGCTTGGTTTAACACTAGCTTTCACTCTGTCATGTTAAAAGTTGTGGTCACGTGACCTCTATTGTTCCCCTTAACCCTTTAACCGGCAGATTTCTGTGACTTTCTAAAGGTTTTTTCTGGGCTTATACATTCTGTAGAACTTCGTGATTGCATATAAGAAGTTCAAGTAAAAATGTGTGCTGTTTCGAAACACCGAGGGCTCAGATTTTTATTGTGACGTCAGTAGTCGGCAGTTGCTTCTTTCGTAGGCGAGCTGTTGGGCTTGGATTTGGCTCGTTTTGTGTTTATAAGTGATTTTTCGAGTCATTTTTTCACTGCAGAAGCCCCCAGGCTGGCATCATTAAGCTAGAATGGTGGGTAGAGGCCAGCATCTGAAAGAAACCAGAGGTGAGAGATGATTTTGTCTTGATTGGAACGCCAGAAATATTCGAATCGAAAGATGGCGGTTCATTGGTAAAGTTGTCTCTCTGGCCGTTCTGTGGGTGGATTCCAAGACCTGCCAAGGCATTTTGGACGAGTTCTGACTTCCAAAGAATGCAATCGGTGCAACATTTTGCCGGCAGGATTGGGTGGCTCGACACTTATAAAAAATATATGGAATGAAGGTAGGAAGCCTTTCATGCCGCCGCCATGACTGTTTTTCCCAAGCATCCCTTTCGGTCAGCAACGAGGAAATTACAGGTTTGCAAGCATAGCTCTAATCGAATAGTAATTGCTGAGTCTGCTGAATGATTGATGGGAAATTTCCTTGGTGAACGGAAGGGAATAGGGTTGAAGTTTGCTGCAAATGTATATTTTTGACGTCAGAATTATTTTTTCATTAAAAAAAAATGGAGGCAAAGATGTGTAGTTTTTGTTGTTGTCCTGTTACGTAGAAAACGGGCATTTTCAGATTTGCTGCTGACCAAACAACCATATGCAACAGAAATCAAGAGTTGTAGTCAGTTAGATGGCTTTTAAAGCTATGAAAATTATCACTTTGCCATAAAAAGCAGTCATTACTATCAGGTGCCCAGATATGTAAAAGCTAGAGATTTTTCAATCACTGCTGGTGTTTATCGTACACATATGTACGATTGCCGGTTAAAGGGTTAACCAAAAATATTTTTTGTCAGTCAATTCATCTTTCGAATTCGCAAACGACTCAAAAATGCAAAGCCCATCAACACCAGTCCTCATGCAAATCTCTGTGTCAACTTGACCGCAGGACAAGAAGTTGGAGGGGAGGGTAGATGGCAATACCCCTCAAAACCTTTATAATTATACCACAGCACAAAATTGAAGCAAGAGGAGTAAATAATTTGACATTGTAGCTTGGCCATAGACTTTATTAGGGCTCAATGCAATCATGAGGCTACAGTTACTTTAACTAAGGTGATCCAGTGTGACAGGAGTGCTGGTCACGTGACTAGCCCAGGCCCAAACTGCAACCCTAACCCAAAATCTAACCCTAACCCCAACAACTTAACCCTAACCCTAACCCACAAGCCCTGACCCTGCAACCCTAATCCATGCACCATTATAGGCTTGGTTTAACACTAGCTTTCACTCTGTCATGTTAAAAGTTGTGGTCACGTGACCTCTATTGTTCCCCTTAACCCTTTAACCGGCAGATTTCTGTGACTTTCTAAAGGTTTTTTCTGGGCTTATACATTCTGTAGAACTTCGTGATTGCATATAAGAAGTTCAAGTAAAAATGTGTGCTGTTTCGAAACACCGAGGGCTCAGATTTTTATTGTGACGTCAGTAGTCGGCAGTTGCTTCTTTCGTAGGCGAGCTGTTGGGCTTGGATTTGGCTCGTTTTGTGTTTATAAGTGATTTTTCGAGTCATTTTTTCACTGCAGAAGCCCCCAGGCTGGCATCATTAAGCTAGAATGGTGGGTAGAGGCCAGCATCTGAAAGAAACCAGAGGTGAGAGATGATTTTGTCTTGATTGGAACGCCAGAAATATTCGAATCGAAAGATGGCGGTTCATTGGTAAAGTTGTCTCTCTGGCCGTTCTGTGGGTGGATTCCAAGACCTGCCAAGGCATTTTGGACGAGTTCTGACTTCCAAAGAATGCAATCGGTGCAACATTTTGCCGGCAGGATTGGGTGGCTCGACACTTATAAAAAATATATGGAATGAAGGTAGGAAGCCTTTCATGCCGCCGCCATGACTGTTTTTCCCAAGCATCCCTTTCGGTCAGCAACGAGGAAATTACAGGTTTGCAAGCATAGCTCTAATCGAATAGTAATTGCTGAGTCTGCTGAATGATTGATGGGAAATTTCCTTGGTGAACGGAAGGGAATAGGGTTGAAGTTTGCTGCAAATGTATATTTTTGACGTCAGAATTATTTTTTCATTAAAAAAAAATGGAGGCAAAGATGTGTAGTTTTTGTTGTTGTCCTGTTACGTAGAAAACGGGCATTTTCAGATTTGCTGCTGACCAAACAACCATATGCAACAGAAATCAAGAGTTGTAGTCAGTTAGATGGCTTTTAAAGCTATGAAAATTATCACTTTGCCATAAAAAGCAGTCATTACTATCAGGTGCCCAGATATGTAAAAGCTAGAGATTTTTCAATCACTGCTGGTGTTTATCGTACACATATGTACGATTGCCGGTTAAAGGGTTAAAAAACTACAAATTACACTACTGTCTAGCCCGACGCATTGGCGTAGTTTTGTTTGTTTATGAAAATACAAATTATGTATACACAAAGGACATATAACTGCCTTCGAATCGAAGTGGGTGCGTGCGAACTGAAAGGCTAACACTTCAATTACAAACCACTAACCATCAGCACTTCTGCTCTAATTCCTAGAAGTACAAATTAAGCGGACTAACATTCGTGTCCATGGGCTATGTAAGACACAAGTTTGGCGTAATACGGGGGCGTATTTTTCGGTGGTGTGGATGTTTTATTAGTTTGGCTGAGATCCTGTGATATTTATGTAATCAGTAGTTGCTAAATGGGTACTGCCTGACCCCAACTGTAAAACTACTGAACCCTTCCTTACTGCCGTACGAACAAATTAAAATTGAGCTCAGTTCTCGAGTAAAATGCTGTTCGTCCTTTCCTTTTCAGCTCTCGGCGTGAAATCTCTAACATTTTACTCAAATAACTGGACGTCGTAGTCAATTCAGTGGATTTCACAAACAATCGAGTGAATTTCACAAATATGTGGAACAGTTTCTAATGGCGTGCTTCATTTCTGGATTTCAAAATAGCCCGAAGGAAAAATGCTTATTGCAGAAATTTTTATGTCTAGCAGATACCTACGAGAGCTAATAAAAAACCTTGCTTTGTCGCCAAAGCGCTGTCATGAGCATAATTGTCGCTTTCACTGAATATTCCTTTCATATTTACTATGACAAGGACCGTGAGAACCACTCTTGAAGAAGGCAGGAAATAATTATTGTAAAAAAGGAAAAAAAAAAAAACAGTCTAACCGATTCTCTCACAATTTTGTCACAGTCTTAATGAAACAACTTATACTCTGGTTTAGATGGCGTCTAAGCTAAGGTTGCTGAACTATAGCAATAAGAGATTGGGCTGTAAGTGCTGAATGACTAACCACCAAATCAGTACTTAACTAAGCCAAGGTCACATTTCCCTACAGTCGACTTCATGGAGAGACGTCAACAATAATCGTTTTGGAATTATATCTTAATTTATCTTATCATATTTGCATTGTAATTTGTTTTATAATCTTATTTTCTGTAATACTAGACAATTAGCACTGGAAAGCCCCGCTGGGGAGTGTTAATAAAAATTATATTGTGACGATAACCTTGAAAAATCAATTTTATTGCTGATTGTTGCCCCCGCAGGGTTTTGGCCCAGAGGCCAAAACCCGAGGAGGCACCCTAGGACTCCCCGCGTGTATACATAAAAGGACAAAGAATATTTGTTGAAAAAGTAAGAAATATGTTTGTAATGGGCGAAGCGTTCTCGATTTGACAAAACTAGGCGCGCACGGTCGTGACGGGTAATATTTTAGCAAGCGCGCACGGTGGTGTCGGGTACTTGCAACCACGAGGTCGCGTTTGGTCACCTTCGCGTTTCGAGCTTCGCCATCTGCTAGCAGCGTTTTGTTTTCCGGTTTTGGCCTACGCGTGTTCACAGATTTGTTCGAGCGGTTTCTCTGCTTTGGTTGTGTTAAGTGATATTTAAAGCAAATGTTAGTAATACGTCGAAATATTTCGAGCAATTGGTTTCGTGTTCTTGGCTACGTGCCGGCTACCTATGTTCCAAGCGTTACATTTGTAAGGTTTGCTTTCGGAGGTTTGTTGTATCGTATACATCTTACAAGTTACAACGAGTAATAAACAAACGCGTGAACTTTGTCATGTAGTACAAGGTACAACGTAATTCGTATCGCTAACAAACTGTCAGATTATTTGATCCAAAGAGTGGGTTGTTTTCTCGAATCTTTGAATGTGCCATATTTTGTTACTCGTGGAATTTTTTAGGCTTTTTGGCCTGGAAATTATTGTAAGTTTATTTTGAATTTTATAAGCCCGGGAATAAGCTTGTGTGTTGTCATCACGAATAATGTGTTATGTGTTATTTCCGCTAGGTGTTATTTCCGCGCGCTAGGTAATATAATTCGACTTGAACTTGTGAATATTTTTAGGACGCAACGGTGTCACACAACAAGAAATTCCGCATGACACAGTAAAAAAGAAGCCTAATTGTGCAGTCCATCGGCATTAATAATTAAAGGCGACAAAAAACAAATTATAAAAAGGCGGGGGCAGCTTTATAGTGAGAACTATTACTAGTGTAAGTTAATCATGCAGCGTGTCCAACTAATTGTCTATTAGTGGAAAAAATAAGAAGCAGGAAAAATCTTCAGTCTCAAGGAAACGCCATTGCTAACAGCATACCAATTTTTTGTTGTTGCTACTTTTCGAGGAACAAATTTACTTGTGATTGCAGGAAGATGTTGCAGAAAGAAATACCTTCAGCATTGAAGTTTTGCATCGTATCCCACAGCGTTCAAGCATGTCAGCTACATCTCATTTACTAGCAATTGGAAAAATACTTTAATTATGCCGACATCTTTTCAACTGAAGAAAACTTTGCTCCAACGATCTTACACAAACAACGGTGATTGCAATTACATAAGCGCGAGCTTTTTGTAAGAATGCCTCTGAATGGTAGTAAAATCCCAGAAATGTCGTTCGACTTGTATCCACTTTATGCGCGCTGATATGTGAAGTCATCTTAGCTTCAAATGGTACCTGATTATTTTTATTGCCAACGGAATGGCGATCATTGGTTCAACACCAGCTCACCACCGGGCTTATTACTCTACTCGAATGAAAACTCCTATTCAGTGACATGAAGTGTGATACGTACACGAGGGACACGACAAACAAAACGAGTTTACGCGCACAGTACGGTATTGACGCTTTTCCGTGTATATGAGAGAAACCCGGAAATATGATATACTTTGTTGGGCAAGCGAAAAGACTGGACTTTTCCGGAAGGCTGTTAAAAGCTCTTTTTTAGTTTAGTAACTGCGTACCACATATTGTACTGAATATATTCTACTGAAGAGAAGAACATTTGGGAACATTTTTTGCTTTCACGACTGAGAGATAGCAGCCGAGACAAATCAAAGCTAAACGAATCGAATTTTGATTGAATTGAATCGACACAAGGTGGACAGTTAAGGTTAAAGTTAACAAAGCGTTCTGTTTAACTCCGAGCACTAATTTTAAACCCAGTCCTGGCTTACCTTGCGAAAATTTTGAAAAGATATGTTATCCCAACTGTAAGCTTCACCACACCTCTAAACTTCCTGTGTGGTTGTGAATAGTTATTACACACTCATCTGTATTAATAATGACAAAAATCACTGAACCAGTTCAAATGCTATTATCTTTTGGACAACTCCAAAACATAATTACTTAGAAATCTTAAAGCCGTCAAAGTGATCTCTTGAACATTACCATCATAACGAGTTGTCTTGTAGTTGTGGGAGGAGTGAATAGGTTCGCGGTTCAATCAATTTGGCCTTAAAAAGCGCACGGATTGTGGACGTTTTGCCACACACTCAGTAAGCGTATTCGCGAATTTTGAAATTGCAGTGGACCGTGGATTAGCTAAGAATTTTGGCCCGGATTCCGGACTCTTCATGTCAGGAAGTTCGGATCGTGGATACTAAACGAAGTTCAAATCACTTTGGCCGTGGAAACCACATTAGTACTGGCCAGCTGATCGTGAAAAAACCGGCATGCGCAGTTTCACCGACTGTTTGGTAACCGATATTTTCATGTAAAGCTAAATGTATTCGACACTCAAATAAATTTATTCTTACTCATTCAGGGTATTTAAAAAAAGTCGAGGCTGAAAAGGAAATCACATGATAATTTCTTTGACCACCACAAGTTATTTTGCAAATCATTATATAAAACATCATGTGTTTAGTAGGCTCGATCACGGGAACATCCATTTATGTAAAAACATGAATCAACCAGTAAGACCTGCAGACAACGGGCAATGTGTCTCAGGAAAGCTCGCGCGAACATGACATAAAAACACTTTTCCATTGAATGAAATATTTTATTGATCTCATTTTTAACAGCACCAAGCTCCCAGCACAACATCTGTCTAATACTATTCATTTATACTGATACAGTGAGCGTAAAACGTTAGCTCTCAAGCTGCTTAAGGTGTTAATCAGTTAAAACGTTAACGTGGGCAGATCGACGTAAAGACAGCCAACATTTTTCGTGAAGCTTGAGACTTCAAAGTGCAATGCATTGCTTTCAAAACAGTTAACAATTACAATGACCTCCTTCGAATTTTCCTTTGTTATCCGCCTTCCGAGATAAAGGCCAGAAAATACCCTTTCGCTAAAGCACGTCAACAGATTTTAAATAGCTTCACGGAACGACTTATGTGTTTTACACCAGTCATGTACCATGTAGTTTTTTCTTGTTGACCCTTTAAGTACAAGTGAGGTAGGCACTTTAACATCTGCGCACGACAGCAAAAGGTTATAACACCCCAATTTAGCTTTGATTACACTCTTTTCTTTTTCTTTTTATTTCTTTCTCTCCTTTATAACCCCCATCTGGGATGTTAAGCGTAGAGATTTAAGAGAGAACTGAATAAACTATGCCCCTCTGTCTCCGACACAGAATGCTTTAGTTTTCCTTGGAGACTATGATCTATCAATGACATTAAAAAGCAAGCACCCTTAGTGAAATCAATTATTTTTCGACAATCCGGTAAGAAGTGAAATAGTGACCAGCCCCCAAAACTGAACTGAAATTTTTAACAACGCTTTCTCACAGAAGGTCAGTTTTGCGATGCTAAAAGTTTTGTTCCAGAGACCAGTCAGCATCTACTTATGAGGGAGAACTGGAGCTGGAGATATGCAAGTGAAGCAAGTTATTTTAACAGATTGGAAAAAGGCATCAAAGAAGCCGTTTCTTGTCATGAGAAGCAAGTAACATCAGTCAAAAACGTTTCAAAAAATGCTCAAAACTAAAAAAAAAACAACACTTGGTTGGTTGCCATACTTTTGAATTAGAGTTTTTGAGTAGGTTTCAATTTCATCGTCTTGACTTTTCGCTGCTTGTTTAGTTTAAGCCTGTACGTATAGTACTTTTCCTTGTATTTTGCCAGGAGGAGTGACTAACTAGAGTATGTAGTTTTTAACAAAATAGTCTTAACAAAGTGATGATAGTTTTTAGCAGTTCAGTGCATATCTCGAGCTCGAGTATCTCTAAAGTCTGTCCAGTTCAGTTTCTGCGCATGCCTTTACTCCTTGTCATCGCTGACAAGCACGGCATACCCAGCAGGTTTGTCACGTGACTTCTTGAAGATCATCAGCGCTGTTCCCGCCAAGCAGGCAACACACATCACTAACAGAGCCATCAGGAAGGTGGGACTGGAACCTAGAGGAATATAGAAGACAGATAACAAAAAAATGAGATGACAGCACGTGGTTGTTTAAAAAACGTTATTTCAATTTCAATTTCCAAAAAAAAAAATTCTACACATTAAGATTTTACATTCTTTCTACATACCACTTTTATCCAGGCCATTCCTGCGCGTTTCTTCTCGTTTCTGTCGTGCCAGGTGGAGTGGGCCCTGGGCCAAAGAGTACACGTCAGTCACGTGATCATTCACTGCACGTCTTCCTCGGCCACTTGATGGACATTTCTTTGCGCACTGGGAGTCTGGGTTGGTTGCGTTGCATACAATCACGTGACAGTGAACGAACACAAATGGATGGTCAGCAATGAACTTGAAGGCTTCCAGGCTAAACCGCTGTGCACTGACTGAGGGCGCTGAATGGTACTTCACCGTTACGTCATTGGGGCAACTGAGAGATAAATAGAACAGTTTTAGGTTATTCTCTAAACGTCCACTTCATTAGCAATGGGACCTTGACAGCTTAAGGCCACATGATACAAAATCCGCCATAATGGAGAGCAAGCTCCGCTCTGAGACATTCAAAACAAAGAAAAGTCAAGCCTGACTGGTTGAAGTCGCTTTGTTTTGAATGTCCCTGCAGGTAGCTTGCCCTCCAGCAAGTTGTGACCAACTGTCACCGTTAGCTGAAAATAAATCCACCTTATACGATGGTTTAACAAATAATACGCGCGGATATTTTGCGAGTCGCGTAGTATTTTTCCGAGCCCGAGGAAGAATACGAGCAATGAGCAAAATGTACGCTCGTATACACCGAATGCAAATATGGCGGACCACTCGGTTGGTGCCTGGGACGAGCTCCATGAAAGCGAGGCTAGTCAGGCTTCGGTGTTTTGTTTTGACAATGCTTTCGTACAAAAGTTTTGCCTATTCGTCGTTCTGGTGTGTTTCTTTCCGCTGCTCCTACGAGTTTCTGTGTTTCTGAATGCCACGAGAAGTGATAGAAGTGTTCACCTTTTGTTGCCTCTATGGGAAAAATTGGATCAATGCAATTCTTTGACACGAAAGAAAGGAGTTCGCGATCGCCGCGGGACGTTTATTCGCTACATTTCAGGTTAGAAGATCTTAGAAAATTCGTTTAAATGACGAGCTTATGTGGTGTCTGGTGGTGTTCCAGCATGAGTTGCATGGCCTGTACCTTCCCCAAGGTAAAGAAAAGCTCCACATCCAAGACATCCTCTGTCTCAAAAGAATTTGTTCATGTCCGACTTTGTTCGCATCCGATCCGCTCGCACGGAATCACACGATCAAATACTAACCAAGTGAATGAAATTCAACTGCCCCACAGTTAAAGCTAGTGAAAGCATTGAGCCAAATAAGAAAGACTTGGAGCTAAATGTGATCGCTTACACATTTTCTAAGATCTTTTAACCTGAAATTTAGCGAACAAACTTTATAAAAAGTACTCGGGCGATCGTGAACCTCTTTGTACTCCTTTCTTTCGTCTCAACGAGTTGTATCGATCCACTTTTTCCCTTAAAGGCAAACAGTGAGCACTTCTATCACTTCTGGTGGCATTCAGAAACACAGCAACTCGTAGGAGCAGCGAAAAGAAACACACCAGAACGACGAATAAGCAAGACTTTTGTAGGAAAGCACACCGAAGCCTGACTAGCCTCGCTTTCATGAAGCTCGTCCCAGGCAGCAACCGAGTGGTCCGCCATATTTGCATTCGGTGTATTATATGTTAAACCATCGAATAAGGTATTTATTATTCCACTAATTTTTCCACTTTGTTTGGGCCAGAATTCCATAAGTTTGTCAGCCCGTACTTTTGCCCTGTTCTACTATGTAATAACGTGGCATATTTTGCGCGTTCTTTTGCCCTAGTATGATAAAATGGCGCAATACTGGAATAATTAAAGGGCCTATTTAGTTTAGTTCAAGCACATTTTTTTTTACAATTTAACGAAAGAAAATAGCAGGCAACAAGTTAAAATAAACCACCGATACTGGTATTTGTTTTCAAAATGTTTTCACTTAAGCAAATGAATAATCTGATTCAGTCCACTTGTTTAAATGTTCGAAAAGCTCCTGATTGGATTAAAGTACATCATCCCGAGCAAACATTAAATTTATTTAATTACCCTGGTATTGCAGTGAATTGTCCAAAAACCTAGAACACTACATACTACACACTACTACTAGGACGATTTAATGGAGAGGGCAAGACAACGTTAGGAAGACTATGGCACAATTCTTTGCCGGTTCTCACGTAGCTTGGAGATGCACGTACTAGAACTCACTCGAGGTGTATAAAATAGTAACTTAATAATGCACGGCTAGTACGACGACACGTTGTATTGGACACGTTTAATTGGGTTTGGCCGATATTTCAACTAGTCAAGTAGCAGTCTTCTACAGGGCCAGAGTTGGAGTGATACCTTATATGGCTGTCATGTTATTAGCCACATGAATACTTAAAAATAAATTTTAGGAGCCGTTAAGTTTTATCTCACTCCAGCTTTGGCCCTGTAGAAGACTACTTGACTAGTCGAAATATCGGCCAAACTAAATTAAACTTGTCCAGTACAAAGTGTCGTCGTACTAGCCGTGCATTTTTTAATTAACTAAATGTAGTTTTTTAAAGCTCATTGCTAGTATTCGACAAATGATCCTTTACAATCCAAGTTTTTTAGGCTTCGGGCTGACCACAGTCTTCTATCGGCACCTATTTTCGGACGTCCATTCGGCTATCTTGTTAATGTCACCTTGCAGCCGCTGCTGAATTTTAGAGTTTTTAAATTTTTGTAATTAGATTATTTAGATTAATCAATTAGTTTTTATATTTTTTAGAAATTGTATTTTTTTAAAAATAGAGGGCCACAGGTTTTTCAGAATTTCTGTTACGTGCTACCCTCTTTAAATACCCTCTATCTATCTATCTATCTATCTATCTATCTATCTATCTATCTATCTATCTATCTATCTATCTATCTATCTATCTATCTATCTATCTATCTATCTATCTAGCTAGCTAGCTAGCTATCTATTTATCTATCTATCTATCTATCTATCTATCTATCTATCTATCTATCTATCTATCTACTTGTTTTGGTTCCACTGCTTATAAAAGAAAAAATTATTCTTCACATACCCTTTCCTAATAAACTCATACTTCAGAGAACTCTTCTGATTCTGAGTGGGCGTGGCATAGCATTGATCAGTTATGACTGACAGCTGCTTGTCGCCTGATGTCACTGATACCTCAAAGAACAGAAGTTTGCGCAGCACCACAGCAACAGGAAAATCATCCTTCGTGTAAGGACTCACGTATCTCTTGTCAGGAAACATATTCAGAGAGAGTGTAAAGTTTCCTTTGCTTTCATCACTAAACACAAGTTTTCTGTTACTTGGCTTCCAACCAACGGATGATACCACACCATACTTGGAGTAGAAACAGCTGAACTGTATTTCTATTTCACGCACGCGTGTCACGACGTCCTCAGCAGCCACAGGGATTTCCAAGACTGTGTTGGAGTAAACGATAGCTGTAGGTGTGTGCCTGCGTGTTGTGTTACAGCCGGTCAGCGGAGGTGTTAGCAAGAAGTGGGCACTGGTTTCCTCAGCTTTGCATTTGGTGTCCAGGAGCCGAAGATGCTCACGGTCAATACCACGGAGGAGGGACTTGGGAATGATGATGGTCATATTGTCTCTGTTGCACTGAACATCAACACCTGGAGCTAAAATGATACAAAATGAGTCATGAACTGTCACTGGAAAAACTGAACCATTTACAGACTTACAAAATGTTATTAAAATCTTTGTAAATTTTATAAAATCTTTGTACTTTACTTGTAAATTTCAATGTCTGTAAACGTGCACACTTACAGACATTTTGTAAATCTCATAAAAAGTATGTAAATTTTGTCTAATTCTGTAGACATAATATCTGTAAAAACTTGGTATTTTTCTTGTAAATTTGTTAACTATTTTACAGAGATTTTATCACATGTCTGTAAAATCTCTGTAAAAGTTTTACAGAGATTTTCTGAACTATGTAAAATGTTTATAAAATGTATATATTTATACTGTAAATTCCAAAGTCTGTAAATGTGCACACTTACAGAGATTTTGTAACATCTGTAAAATCTCTGTGAATTTTACGGATTCTCTGCATAATATCTGTAAAATGTCTATATAATGTCTAGATAATGTTGGTGTTTTCTTTGTAAATTATGCCAATAATGTTCAAATTTAAGAAGAATGTACGTAAAATCTCTGTTAAATCTCTGTACTTATTTTACATAGATTTCAAGCAGAACAATAAAATCCATGTAAAATATCTGTACTACAAAGATCAATTCAAAGGGCTGCAAAATGTCTTTTTAAAGAGATTTTGCAGTTTTATAAAATCTCTTTACAAATTAGTAAGATTAATGAACATATATTTAAATGGCTGTAGCACACTGCAAATGTGATTTACCCTTACATGAAATGACAACATGCATTGCATTTCATTTGGAAGTCGACCATGATAAAAATAAGGTAGTCTGAAAACTGCAAGCCATAAAACCTTTATTTCAAAACAACCTGCTATGTATGTATCATTACAATATATTACTTAAAAAAATTAAAGTATGATTTCACAAAACATGTATTTCACCCCCCTCGTTTTCCAACAGAGTCAATTATTGTCTTATTAGAGACATGACATAAACACACAAATTAATATCCCCTCTAATAATTAACAATTTAAATAATCTATCATGTTAATTAATTGTTAATCAGTCTCAACCTACATTCTAATATAGATGTACTGTCAATACATGTAGTTTAATCTGCTTAATAATACATAAACATAATCATCAAAATCAACTTGTTGCAAACATGCTTTTATAACAATTTGAAATATCTATTACATGTAGCACGTTTTAAACCTATAAGCTTTCTTTAATGGATAAAATATGTGAATGTGAGTATAATGCTACATGTACCGGTACATTCATACTTCCATGTGAGCATCAATGTATTTATATACATGTATACCTTAACGTAAGCTGCTTGACAGATCTAGTTTAAATACTTTTAGCAGTACAGTAAATGGTTTGAACCCAGGAGTATCAGTAGTTCGTATAGTGTGATCATCCGGGTGAGAGTAGTTCTGAGAAGAACTGTTGTTGGTGACTGACGTTTCAACAACCTGAGCGGAAGTCATCTTCAGAGTCAAGTGAAAAGTTGTTGTCAGTCGATGTTATAAGTCAGGTTCATTGATGTTGATTGGTCAGTTTAGCTGTGATGTTTTTGACTGTAAGACTTGTGTTAAGTTTGTCAACAGTAATTGGTCAGTTTCGATCCGTCTATTGTAAGTCAAATTAAGTTGTTCTGTTCCGTTTATTGTTGGCCAAATTAAATAGTTCTGTCGGTCGATGGTATTCAGAAATGTGATTGTTGACATCACAGTTTCACCATTTCTTGTCGCTCGTTTGTGTTCAGTCAGTCTCGTGTTGAGGTTTCTACCGGTCTCTCCGATGTAGGAGGCCTGGCAGTTGGAGCATTTGATCTTATAAATCGCTCCTTGTCTGTCGTTAGGGTTTGGTCTCTGTCTTTAATGTTGGTCAGTAAACGTTGTAGCGTAGTTGTAGGTTTGTGAGCTACACGGATATTTAACAATTATCCTGCGAAATCGCACGGAATATCGCCTGATACTTAGCCGACGAGGCCATAGGCCGAGTTGGCTAAAATCAGACGATATTCCGCAAGATTGAGCAGGATAATTGTTTTATTATTCAACAAATCGGCAACGAAACACATTTTGCACATAGAAAAACTGTAATTAAGCAGCGCTTTACAAGATTTCGGACGAATCTTCACAACCTACAAATATCGCAGGATATCTGTTATGTACGGATGACAGATATCGTTAACATTTTGACCATATATAGGCAGCGCGCGCATCTGTTGAATAATAATAAAGGTTGTAGGATCTACGCAATAGTTTCAGAAGTGCCCTTGATGTAGGGAATTGTCGCTTACTAACCACCAAATCGACTGGGACTCTGCTGAATGCCTAACCTACAGTACTAACTATTTTCAACGACTGACTCTGGAAAGCTGGTACACAAAGTTAGAACAGACGCCTATTAACAGATGTCAACAACTACCGGCACCTTACAAACGACTTATTCACAACGTAAACACTACCAACAAATGAAACACTGACAGAACTACTTAATTTGACTAACAATAGACGGAACAGAACAACTTAATTTGACTGACAACAGACGGATCGAAACTGACCAATTACTGTTGACAAACTTAACACGAGTCTTACAGCCAATAACATCACGGCTTAACTGACCAATCAACATCAATGAACCAGACTTATAACATCATTGACTGACAACAACTTTTCACTTGACTCTGAAGATGACTTCCGCTCAGGTTGTCGAAATGTCAGTCACCAACAACAGTTCTTCTCAGAACTACTCTCACCCGGACGATCACACTATACGAACTACTTTTAGCAGTATCATACAATGCATTTTGTTTTAAGCTTGAACTAATCTAATTCTTTCAACTTCCCTCATGTAGGGCTGCAAATAATTTGTTCTCTCTGGAAAGGACATATGTCCAAGTAAGACACCATCTTGGTCTTCGACTCAAGCAAAAGCACAAGCGCATTTCATTTTGACAGTAAGCACAAACACAAGGATCAAAACTTGTCCTTTTTGCGTGATCATGCTTGTGCTTGCGCTTGCATTGCAAGTGTAAACCAGGCTTTATTAATAAGGACATATGAGCCCTTCTTATTTTTATGAGCAGGGCTCATATGTCCTTAAAAGGTTCTTTTCTCTTGGGTGGAGACTAACATTGATTGAAAGGCCATCAACTCCCCTTGCAGTTCCATAAGATAATTCAGCAATTGAATGTGGGATCTGAAATTGAATAAGGGAGAGCAGTTTGTTACAAATTGACTAGCAAAAACATTTTACAATAACAACAAACTTTGAGTCAATCAGTCAGGCACAGTTTGCATTAAAATTTCATTGCATGTTATAGTTCAGTAATTTGTTACCATACCGGTAGTTGCTATACAACCTTTACTGTAACTCAACCAATACCTTCATTTTGAAGTGTAAGGCACAATAAAGATATACTCTTATTGTCAGTCAGTCAGTCATATGTACATGTACATGTATCTAAATCTGTTACAGGGTTTGATGGACCATCACCAAACTGATTATGACTGAAATATTTTAGGTACACTGTACTTTGCACGGTACGATTTTGTCACATGTGATAAGCTTACGGCAAGCCTATGACACTTGAAGCTAGTTGTACGCTGTAGGTTGGATTTTCACAACACAATAATTATTTGTGTCATAAACCTGTCGTTAGCATTTCACAACCATGTCACATGCAATAAAATCATACCAGGTTTCCAAGACCAATGGAAAATATGACAAGAATAAGCATAAGTAATGGCATACATGTACAGTGCAGCTTATTCAATAATGGTGACAGAAGAATCATAAGCATAAAGATAAACACAAGCAAAATAAGAAGAAGCACATATTCAAAGTCACAACAAAATCATTGAGATTCTAGCATTTATAAGCGTACAGTAAAAACCTGCGAGTAAGAACCAGTTAGGCTAAAATTTGCAAATAACACTGTAGATACCTGACCATTTTTATAAGAACATATTAAGCCTTAAACTTGGAAACAGGTTCTATTTTTTTAAAATGATTAAAAATGTTTACTTTTGGGAAATAAGTTTGTACAAAGCATTACTATGCATGAAATCATGTCATATTCTAAATAATTAGTGCTTCATTTTAGCATACATTGTAAGCACTTACCAGTATGTGGTATGCAAATTTTATACAAGGAATAGGGAGAATACAACTTAAATCTCTATAACAATATTGAAACTTTTTTTCAGAAATTATGAACCTATTAAGAACCTTATTAGCCTGAATTTGTGTTAATACCCCTTTATGTAAGAACCTGTTTAGGCTAACTTGAAAAATAATAGGTTCTTAATTGCAGGCTTTTACTGTACTCAAATTAGGGGAAAACATGCTCCTTCTTGTGTTAATGTTTATGCTGATATTATTATGATTTATTGGGAGAAGGGGTGTCCTAATAGTACATGTAAATGCAATGGACTGCTAGTGCACTTACATGTGCCATGCAGTCCTTGTTTCAGCACTAACAAGGATAAGTCTGTTGGGTTCTTTGGTAAGTTGCTTCACTCTCGTACTGGTGCATTAGGTAGGGCCAGTGACTAATGCTGGGGGTAGCCATCCAGGATCTGGATGTCTGGGCTACAGGTGTGTACTTGGCTTGTTAATATTTTTCTCTATTATGGTGAGTCATAGTGTGGACAATACAAGACAATACAGTGCATAAGTTCTGTCTTGTTCAAGTGCAGTGGCAGACCCAGACCTTCATACAGGGCTCAAAATAATTTTCGGACAGTTGCCGATCATGTTGTCCAGCCAGACAGATTTTAGCTCGGTCATGTGTCCTTTCTTAACGGTCAAAATATTGAAAATAGCACTTTTAAACTACCACTCATTTCTGCTGTTCGTTAGATAGTTTGTTTGCTATTTCTTCGCTGTTTTAGCAGGAACTTTTATGAATAGATCGCTTTCTAATGCCCTTCTGGTCATCAGTTGTCATTCTCAAAGCCATGTATGTGACCGGTGAAAATGACCGGCAAACTGAAACTTTGTCCGGACAAATTGTCATCTTGGCTGGACATTGTCCGTTGAACGGCTGTTATTTTGAGCCCTGTTCGTATAAGAAAGGACCCCCATAATCCAGACCCTGAAAAAAGGTGGGGATGACATCCAGGCAAGTAAACATGGCCCCCTTTGATCAATGAAGCTTTTTTCATTTAAATAAAACTCCTCCAAGTTACATGTATGGATCTTTTGCTAATTGACTACCATGGTATTTGGGCCGAAAAAAGTTCAAAGGAAGGTCTCAAGGCATGAGAATTGATCATAAATACAGTGATTTTTATTTGGGGATCACCATCCTCAGAGACCCAGGGGCAGTAAGTGGGGGCAGAGGAATATCTATATGGGCGGAACAAAATCCCAAAGAACAGTCAAGAATGAAAATAAGATGGCTTTTCTCTCTGGTTACATACATGTAGAGTTGAGAGATTGAAATAAATGTACCAAATTATGCACACAATGTACTTTACATGTTGAAATTAGTACTCATTGTCAGGAACAAAACTAAGTCTTGTACTTACATGGTCATAGATGTTATATGTTGCAATCAACCCTGAACATCTATATCTGGAAATAATACAATAAAAAGACATGTTGAGGAGTTCGGTGTTTATTGGCATAAAAAAATAATAAAATGCCAAACATACACTGTACACATGTCTGACATGTTTATGAATCGTCGAATTCGTACGACAAGTGTACGAGCAGAAAGAAACAAACAATAAAATAAACCGATCTTCAATATTTAAGCTTACCCAGAAAATATTAAGCTTAATAAAGCCTCATGGAAACCCTCTGATGGAAACTCGTATAAGTAATAACTATTGTGCAAAACCTTACCTTGGAAAGACACTTGCCTACAACAGGCGCAACGATCGGAGATCCGGTGAAAGAAGACTCCATGGAGCTACACGAGAAGATAAGCTGTCTTTAGGCGAACGAAATTATCGTTCTAGCGAGTAAAAAGCTTCTTAAAAATGGATTTGTAGACACACTTCGACCCTTGCTGCTTCGAACCGTTACAAATCAACCGCTAAAAAGTCAGAGCCAGAGAGGACGCCGGGATTTAGTCATATTGCGCATGATCGGTTCGGAACCAGTTCTTCCCGGCCGAAGCAGACAGAAAGATAATGGGACGCGATGTTCTTTCCGTATACAATAAATAAAGAAATAAATAACTAAATAAAGGAATAAATAAAAAAATAATAAAATATTATGATATATATATTATAATGATATTCTTCTGGCCGGCCAAAGTTACAATAAAATATATGGAACAGAACCACGATATAACAATCCTCGATATTACAAAATCCTCGTTTTAACGAACATAATCCAAAGATCCAAACGTAAAATGTACCCCGATATTCATTACATCGAGGTTTTCGATATAGCGAACTCTCGATATATTGGCACTTCTAAAAGCAATGTGTCACTAAAGCTTATCAAACATATAATTAATTGAAAAATAAATAAGCAGACAAATAAATAAATGAATAAATAACACAGATTTCGACTTGTGTACTTTCACAGAGTACAGAGTCCTGACGTGCACTTTTTCAGATATTCCCGATATTATACAGAGCCCTGCTTCGGTAGCATATCAGGCGAGTTTGGCAGAGCCATGGTTCATATTTTGGCGAGACACAGTCGACCAAAATACCCATGGCGAGACCAAACGAGCCTGATATGCAGCTGAAGCGTGCCAAAAAGGTACGATTAGGTATTTACCGTAACCAAATTCAGCCAGATCCGGTTATATTTCTCGCTCTGTTGAAGCTATGCTTGCAAGGTAAGTACGCAAATTGTGTTGACTTGCATTGGTCTTCTACACTTTTGCCAAGTTCGACGTTTGAGTCGGTGTCGCATTTCTGTCGGATAATGCGACAAGACTAGTCGAACGTGCGGCAGATATCGACAGCCGATTCAGACGTTGAACTTTTTCCGAATCTAATTCGTTTAATTGAATTCGACACGGCAGATATGCGACGTATGAACCAGGCCTAACATGCATTTTGCAGAGCCCTGCTTATGCACTTTTACATACATTTTACATAGCCCTGCTTATGCGCTTTAACATACATTTTACATAGCCCTGCTTATGCGCTTTTACATACATTTTACATAGCCCTGCTTATGCGCTTTTACATACATTTTACAAAGACCTGCTTATGCGCTTTTACATACATTTTACAATTTGCAAACACTCAAATCCTCTGTAAACCGTAGATTTACAGACTTAATAAAGAGATTTTGTCAAGTCTGTAAATTATGGTCAATGCTTCATACTCTGAGCACTAAGAATTCACAGACATTTTATAAATATTTTGTCTTATTACAAAATACAAAAAGTACGCAAAATGTATGTAAAACCATAATTTACAAACATTCTGTTATGATGGTGAAAGAAGACCTTAAAATTTCTTTTTATAGAAAGTCTGTAGAATTTAAATTTACAGAAATTTAACCAAGTCTGTAAAGGGTCCAGTTTTTCCAGTGTGTGTTGGCAAAAAGAAAGACGTATGTATTTGTTTAACTGCAAGATGAAAGGTCGGAAAACCATAGGGGAATTTGGTGTAACACTCGAAAAAAAATAGCTTGTTCTGAAAGATTTTCAAAACTAAGTGCAGTTTGTAAAGAGGTACATAACAGGATAAAGATTTTGAACCACTTCCACTGCCTTGTTCTTAATCAGTTCATCTAATTTGCGCATTACAGAAAATCATCTCCTATTTTACGTCTCTTCTAAGGAACTGAAACTAAAATTCTTCGAGAACGTTTTACCGCAGAGCTTTTAGGGCAATCTCCAATTTTACGTCTCTGCTAAGGAACTGAAACTGAAATGTTCCTCGGGAAGATTTTATCGCAGATCTTTTGGGGTTAATGTCTAAGTATGAGTCAATACTTACCTTGGCATGTTCTCTTATCCAAAGACAAGCTAAGTTCCGGGTCTGGACATTTACATTTGTAGCCTCCTGCAGTATTAACACACTTGTGACTGCAGCCGCTATTTGATACAGCACACTCGTCAATGTCTGAAAGAAAGATCGTCTGTAAAAAATTTCTATCGCACTATTAAAAAGAATGATGCCACTTGCTTGAAATCCATCTCATTACACAAAACTTAAAAAGTCAGTAAAAAATTAACCCTATTCAGACGGGGGGGGGGGGGGGTGGGGCTTTTGAGGCCCGCGCTGACTTTGAACTTTTATAACTTTTTTTAAGATTTAACCAAACGCTGCCAAACTTTCTGAGTTTTCCCAAAATTTATCTGGCAACAATTTGGTAGGGTTGGATGATGTGTAAGGAAATTGACATCACCATGGCAACGGCATTTTGACAGGCATGTTTTCCCAAATTTGTAATTTTGCGTGTTTCTGTTAATAAAAATCAACTAAATTAAATGAAATTGTTTGTACATTTTTACAGGTTTAAAGCACATTTTTAGTTATTTTGAGTACTTTGCAGTGATTTTGGGTGGTTTTCTGGTATTTTGGAAAAATTTTGAAATCCAAGATGGCGGATCCAAGATGGCGGCTGTCTTGACATCTTGATGTAATTGTCACGTGATGTGACGTCACCATCCCACGTGATGTTTACCAAAAGAAAGAGTTTCGGACATACAATACATCCTATTAGTTTCATGGTGATTGCTTAAATATTCTGGAAGTTACATAGGGGGGACTTCCCCCCTCCCCCCGGTCTGAAAAGGTCCAAAAAAGCCCGGTCTGAATAGGGTTAAAACGATCGCCAATGATTTTAGTTTTTAATTTTATTTTGAAAACATCACATGTTACGAGTTTTCAGATTTTATGGAAGATCTATGTAAGATGTAACATTAATTTGTAATTCATCAATGACCTCACTCTAAAGGCGATCAAAAGGGAAAAAAAATCCAGGCCTATTTTAATGCGGGGTTCTTGTTGTTGAAGACGCTTATTGAAGAGTAAATAACAATAAAATGTTAGGCGAACACACCTTTACAGTTGACTGAATTCACTTGTCCGCTCCAGGCACCATTTCGTCTGCACTGAGTAGAGGAAGGACCGCTGATTTGGTAGCCACGGGCGCAAGAAAAAGAACAAGTAGATCCATATTTTTGATTGGACGAGAGACAATGGGAAGGAGAAACACGCACACCACTCCTCAGAGAAAGCTTTTGGCACCAATTTGCTGAAGAAAAGAAATGAAATGACACAAGCTTAGACTTTCAAATCAAATCAAAGAAATCAAAGAGTATTTCAAAAGATATCACACGCTATCAAGTGTAAAGAGCTAGTCAATAAACAATATGTCTGTCGACATTCGAAATTCAAAATACAACGCACAATAGGCGCCAAAAGTGATGAGACACTTGGCACTTTTTAAGTACCTTGGACAAATTTTACCCCTCATCCCTTCGATATTACCCCCAACCCCCGAAACAATGTTGGGTTTGCTATCTGCAAGACTTGCCGCGTTTGTGTACAACATTGAAAAGGGGGAGGGGGTGGTTCACAAGCTGCACCGGATTTAAGGTAGAAAAATGGGAATGTTAAATTAGCATTAATTTCAACCAGCTGTCTCAAGGACTTTTGGCGCTCATTGCATGCCTCAGCTTGAGATGTTTTCTGACCTACCATTGGTTTCACAGACATACGGAAAAGAGGTTGTACATGGTATATCGTTCCATTTATAACCAGAACTCTTTTCATAGATTTCTCCACAATCCTCGTTGCCCCCGGAATCATTAGGTTCTCCAGAAAGCCAATAAGTGTAAGTTGGATGTGATCCGTCAACCCACAGCCAGCGAGACTTGTCTTTAGGATTCCTGTACAGACCCATCCACGTCCTCTGATTGCGTGGTATTTTTGAGGTAAGTGCTTGTTGTTCAGCTTGTGAATTTATCACGACAAGTTTGGATCCGAGCGTTTCACAAGCGGATTTTGCTCCATTCCAGTTCAATCCTTTGGAAAAGAACTTGTAGCAGGAACCTTGCATGTGAATCCAGCCGTTTGGACATACGCCTAAAACAGTGAATGGCAAGAACCTTAGCTTCTTTAATAATTGAAATCAAACACTTCTAAAAGTACATGTTTAAGATTAATCACAGCCTTATAATTAATGTCAATTAATGTTTAACATGATTTCACGTATCTACAGCTGATAGCTCTTAGTGCTCAGGAGGTATGGTGAGTCCTTCTTGTAAACTGGAATCATGACCTTACAGAATTTTTTTTATTTAATAATTGCACTCAGTTATTTTATTGTAAATTGCAAGTGTACAATATTCGCCACTTTCACATCTCCCATAATACACCTTGTTTGCCCCCCCCCCCCCCCCAAAAAAAAAAAAAAAAAAAAAATTTTGCATAAGCGTTGTTTTCAATTTCTCTTGGGACATACTGTTGTCCCAAGAGAAATTAAAAATAATTCTTATGCAAAATTTTGGGGGGCAAACAAGGTGTATTATGGGAGATGTGGAAATGGTCAATAAAGAAAACGAGAGTTCACTTATAAAAAAAAGCAGTCTGACAATTTTGATATATAGCTCCCCGTCGATTTCTGTTATATGGGTGAATGAAAGTCGAAAATTTTAATGTGACAAAACTCTCCGAAAAAAATGTCTTTGGCTTAAATTTGTATATACTGATGTTAATTACGATTTTCCCGTAGTGTGGTGTGTGTGCACCCAAAAACAACGTTGTTTACGTTGCATTATTTCAGATGTTATTAAGTAAATAGTCGCCAAGCTATGCTCAAGAACGCCGGCAAGTTTAATTTATATAAAAGGTGAAAAATCTATCGGGTTGACGATGGAGCAAAAATTTTCCTGATGAGGATATTAGTTTATTTCAACCATATAAGTTAAAAATTTAGTTTTTCTTGTCACCAGTTGCAGCGCCATAGGGTAAACAGCCAAACTAAACAAGCCCCGTCTGTTAAAAAGACCTTATTATATACTACTTATTAACCGAGAGTGAGGTCATTACAGGGGAATCTCAGGCCGAGGCCTTGATGTATTGACCGAGCGATAGCGAGGTCAATACATCAAGGCCGAGGTCCGAGATTGCCCTGTAATGACCGAACGGACGAGGTTAATAAGTTATTTATTATATGGCCTTTTAGCGCTATTCTACTAGTGGTAACCACAGGTTAGAAAGTGCGGGCCTCGACAAACTTTTGTTTTCGGATTCTAATCGTTCTTTGTGGAGGAAAAAAATTCTCAACTTCCCAGTGTTTGAACGATGCATTTTCGGATCCTTTTGCATTAACCGTTCATGGTGGAAGATTACGGATTGATAATTGACAAATCACTGGACAAAAGTAACGCGTCACGAGAGGAATGCATGATTTAATCGAGCACGCGGTGCAATTAAGATGTGATTTTACTCTGTCGGCGAACTCGCTATGTTGTCAGTGTTGTAACGAATTTTTCGAGATTAAATGACTGTTGTTGGAATCATTCGTTTTGCTCTGGTTTACCTGTGATACAATCACTTAAGTCACCTCATTTCACGGCAATTTTTTCAACAGGTCACGAAAATTTTTCAGACAGTGTCGATAAATCACTGGACAAAAGAAAATTATTCCGAGTAAGGTCGAGTAACGCGTCACGCTAAGTCACGAACGTTTTTTATCGTTTCCTATTGCCGCAAACCAATCAAAATTGTTTTTTTGATTGACAGTTTTGCGAAGTGTAGTCGAGCACGCAGTGTGAATTGAGATGTGATTTTCCTCCGTCGGCAAACTCGCTTTGTTGTCAGTGTTATAAGGAATTTCTCGAGAATAACCGTTGTTGGAATCATTCGCTTTGCCGTAGTTTATCTGTGATACAATCACAGCAGATCTTCTCAAAAGAAACACCTATAAACGTCTGCAAAACGTAATGTCTGCAATCTTCCGACAGAAGCCTCGATCTAATGTGACAAACTGTTGATTTTTCGCATTCTTATCGCTCTTGGAGACAAGATTTTTCTCTTCCGGTGTTACGACAAACTGTCGTGATTGACACATGTTTTGCATTCCGATCGTTCTTAGTGGAAGAACAAAATTTTTAACTTCCGGTTCGCAGATAGCCTTTATAAACGTGGCGCGCACGCGTAATACGCAATCGCTGGTCACTGTCAAGATTAGGGTTGCGGGCCTCTCTTGGGCTCGCAAAAAATATCTAAAAAAACACCGAGGTGAAACTCGCTCTCGCTCTCAGTGGCTCTCTTCGTCGCTCATACTAAAGAAGTATCGGTATGCTAATATTTTTCTTTCAGTTATTGAAAAGATAGTTACATTTTGTCGGTATTTATTGTCGTTTTCGCAATTGCGCTAGTAGCTTTTACTCACAACTCAAAAAACCGTCGAGCCGAGAAAATTTTTCATAATGCCCGGTCATTACAAGAAAATAATGCCCGCTCAGCAGTCAATCAGAGCGTGCGTACTATTGTAGCCATATAATAAAGGAAATTGACGCTTCATGAAATTAAAGCGAATTTCAAGATTGAGGTCAATAAAGAAAACGAGAGTTCACTTATAAAAAAAAGCAGTCTGACAATTTTTGCTAACATGACCCTAATTTCCATTTTTTTGGCCCCAATTTCGCGATACGGTACAGTCCAGACGTTCTTGACTTCTAGGAAAAAGTATTATTTTATCAGGGTGGAAGTCTGTGAAAAACGCTCAAAGCGGTCCGCAGATTCCTTCGCTTAACCCCTTTTATGCGTCTATTGTTGAAGGACCTCTTGAAGTACATTTGTTCCAATTTTTTTTTTCTTTGTGTGCGTCGCGTTAATTTTCTTCATTTTGAAATGCTACCCCCTCTTTCGCGTTAATTTTCTTTATTGGGAAGTAACGTTTCCTTCAATTCGCGTTAATTTAAGTCGCGTTAATTTCCTATAATAAGGTAAACATTTGAGCAAGTTACTAGATTGCGAAAAAGATCAGTTGTAAAGTCGATTAGTTATTATACCGATTAAAATCAAGGAAACAAAAAAGGGTAATAGATTCCGACGAGATACTAGATTTAAAATCTTACCGGGATGTATTTAATTTTCAAATTTATATTCCTATGGTGTGTGAAATAGATATTGGAGCTTATGTAAGTGAATATTTATCTGAATTCTACCGCAAGAAGGAAAATTTTTATTCAGTGGAAAAATTGTCAGCCATATTAAACCACTGATCGACAATAAGTTATTTATTATATGTTAATAAGTTATTTATTATATGGCCTTTAAGCGCTATTCTAAAAATATCTAAAAAAACATTGAAGTGAAACTCGCTCTCGCTCTCAGTGGCTCTCTTCGTCGCTCATACTAAAGAAGTATCGGTATGCTAATATTTTTCTTTCAGTTATTGAAAAGATAGTTACATTTTGTCGGTATTTATTGTCGTTTTCGCAATTGCGCTAGTAGCTTTTACTCACAACTCAAAAAACCGTCGAGCCGAGAAAATTTTTCATAATGCCCGGTCATTACAAGAAAATAATGCCCGCTCAGCAGCCAATCAGAGCGCGCGTACTATTGTAGCCATATAATAAAGGAAATTGACGCTTCATGAAATTAAAGCGAATTTCAAGATTGAGTGTTAATTTTTGCTAACATGACCCTAATTTCCATTTTTTTGGCCCCAATTTCGCGATACGGTACAGCCCAGACGTTCTTGACTTCTAGGAAAAAGTATTATTTTATCAGGGTGGAAGTCTGTGAAGAACGCTCAAAGCGGTCCGCAGATTCCTTCGCTTAACCCCTTATATGCGTCTATTGTTGAAGGACCTCTTGAAGTACATTTGTTCCAATTTTTTTTCTTTGTGTGCGTCGCGTTAATTTTCTTCATTTTGAAATGCTACCCCCTCTTTCGCGTTAATTTTCTTTATTGGGAAGTAAAGTTTCCTTCAATTCGCGTTAATTTATAAGTCGCGTTAATTTCCTATTATAAGGTAAACATTTGAGCAAGTTACTAGATTGCGAAAAAGATCAGTTGTAAAGGCGATTAGTTATTATACCGATTAAAATCAAGGAAACAAAAAAGGGTAATAGATTCCGACGAGATACTAGATTTAAAATCTTACTGGAATGTATTTAATTTTCAAATTTATATTCCTATGGTGTGTGAAATAGATATTGGAGCTTATGTAAGTGAATATTTATCTGAATTCTACCGCAAGAAGGAAAATTTTTATTCAGTGGAAAAATTGTCAGCAATATTAAACCACTGATCGACAAAATTAATAAAATTTTAATATTTTAGATTCTACTTCTGGAAACATTTTTCTAAGTTTTGCACTGCAACTAACCTTGAGAAAAACTTCCTGACATCAATATCAACAATCCCGCGAGTAACATAGACAACAAGTGGAAAACAGCCATAACAGAAGGAACAGGATCAAACTTTTTCGTCCGTTGGAACTAAAACTTCGGGCGTGCAAATGGATTCCGAAAAAGATCACTTGCGAAGATACCTTCAGTCTTGATCGAAGCAGTAAGTCTACGTATTATCGGGTTAATGAATTCACTGAACGGGTTTTTTCTCGAGCTTGCTTATCCAAACATTTCAAGAACTAAACAATTGATGCATTGTTTTTTGGTGACTCAACAGTTAGAATACGACAGACCCGTACAGTTCAAAACTCAAATATTACGACAAATAAAAAACAAACAACGTTTAAGGTCGCTTTGCTGAAGAATGACTTGTAGCGCTATTTATCGTTAGCATAACCACACTGACCTACTATTGGTAATCGCGCAATCTGATTGGCTACACAGGTGCCTACACAGGCTTCGCCCCTCGCCAACTTTCAGCCGGTAGAAACCTCAAGCTTGCCGTCTAATTGTTAAATAGTCGTGGAAGTGGCCTCTGTTTGCGGACAAATCCTTTGGAGTTTCTTTGATAGGCATCCTTTTCCTCCTTACCAAGCAACAACTTCAATTTTGAACATGTTTGCATTATGATGTGATATCG